>NC_021161.2:39690753-39712355 GCF_000331145.2 Cicer arietinum
ATTTATATATATATATATATATATATATATATATATATATATATATATATATATATATATTTAACCTATATAAGTCTATTTGTCAACAATTATTAGAAACAAGACAATAAAAAAATCGTCACTTGATTGATAAATATATTTTGTCTTGCTTACCATTTCTAGTCTCTACGTCAACTAAAAGATTATTTTTTTGTTTTTTTTTTTCTTTTGGAAAAATCATAAAGAATTCTAGAAACAATGAAAAGTGTAAGACAAGACTCTTAAATAAAATAAAGATTAATTTCTTACAAATAATTTAATTATTTATATTAAAAAATTCATAGGTAGTCTACTTATTATAACATCAAATATGGATAAATTTAATTATTTAAAACAAGTCGATCTCAACTATTCTAAATAGTTATTGTTGAGTTTTATTTTCTTTGAACAACTTTAATTTACATTTTTTTAGAAAAAAAATATTGTAATTTTTTTTGCTTATTTGTCGTTAAATATATTAATTTTAAAAGTATATATATTTAGCTCCCTCGGCAGATTAATGCTAGCTTCACCTCCGCCTATTTTTAAGAGGAAAACACTTGATGGGCAGTGACATGTTCTTGTATTTTCAAAATAAACACTTCGAATTAAATATTATTTAACTTTTCTTTCATTTATACTAAATATATAAACTATATATGACAAAGATACCAAATTTTAAAATAAATTTTTTCTTTTAATTTTACTTTTTATTTGAATTATTTTATTTACAATTTTATATTTTTTATTTAATCAAATAATTGATTTTTTATTAAAATAATTATATATATAAGAATATCAAGTTTGGTTTCACATTTCTTTCTTTAAATTCTAATACTTGTTTAAACTATTTTATTTATAACTTTATCATTCTTTATCCATTAAATAACTCGTAATTTTAATTAATCATATTAATTTCATTTAATTTTATCATGAAAAACAAATAACATTAAATAATATTTTATGTCTCTTATTATTCAATTAACCACATAGATTTAGGCTCAAATGATAACATCTTTTATTAGCGGTCGTTTGATGCACATAAAATATAAAACAAAATAATGATAGGATATAATATTAACAAGATAATTATTATTTTATCATATATTTGTTTCATATATGATAATAAATATTATAATATTATTTTATCAAGTAATGTATTTAAAACACAAATCATTGTTACACAATATAATATATCTTATATTTAGATGATAAAATAACCATTGTGAATTAAACAAAAAAAATTATCATTGTAAAATAATTATATACTATCTTTTTTTTAAACAAACTTACGCAATATTTTTAAAAATTATAAATTAACAAAAAGTACTACAAAAATTAAATTACTATTGAATGAACTTTATATTAAAAAAAATTCGTTGACACTACTAAATAAATAACTTCAATTTTAAAAAAACAAATCATCAATAACTAAATAATTCTATTTTATTTGTTGAATAAGTTCAATAAAGATATGAAATATATTATATGTAAATGAAAAAACTACCCATATAAAATATTATATGTATTTTAAAATTTTAAATTTATATTCAAAAGTTTTTATTTTTAAATAATAATTTATTAGATTATATAAAATGACAAAATTACTCTTCTCATTAATCATACATATTTTTAAGAATTAATTATTAATATATTAATTTTAAATTAAATATGAAATTCTATTGTTTTTTATTTATATATTTTTTTAAATTTTAATTTTATATAATTTAAATTATACTTTATAAAGACAACTGAGTAAATTATTATTATTATCTTATTCTACTGATTTCTAACAGAGCACATACTCAAAATAAAAATTATAACTACAAAGGCATGATACGATAGAATTTAAGAATATTTTATTAGTTAATCGAACACTAAATCTTGTTAGCTTCTTACATCATTATCATTAGTATGTAATAATGCTGATTTTTCATCCATTATTGTAGATTTGTTTGGAGATATCCTTTGAACCATTGATCACTAAGTGTGGTCACATGTGAATATCAAAACACAATACAAATACCACCATGGTCTTAACTTTATAACTATATTAGACATTTTTCTTTCTCAAATTAGTTTCTAATGTTTGATCTACAATTTTGTAGTTTTTGCAAAACATGTTTACAATCTTCCATAAATATGGCTGGCCGAAGGTGCCCTTTATGTAGGCAATCAAATATTCAAAACTGACATGTTCAATGATTGTTGTATTGTTGTCTCTTAAATTTCTTATGATATTTTTTTGCTGTTATGAATTATCAAGAGCTAAAAACATAGTTCTTTGGGAATTGGGACGCAATACAATTTTTGTTTCCTCAACTAGTTAAACCAACGAAAGCAATTGATGCCTAAAATAGATCAACAAATTTTGATTCCTTAAATAAATCAGCAAATTTAAGTGTACAACCAACTGAAAATTTCAGCTTAAGGGCTGTTTTTAGTGATCCGAGCAAAGGATAGCAAGTTAAAAAATGTGTTGATATTGATCAAAAAACTATATAATAACTTCACATAAATCGTAAGTCACTCCAAAAAGTCCCAAATTAATTGATTTTCAAATCAAAGCCTCTTTAAAATTTACTATCGGGTCACCAAATACATAAAACTTCATTTTACAATTTCCAATAGAAATTTTATTACTACATAGCAAAATTAGTTTAGACATCAATATAATTTCATCTTGCATAAAATTAAACCAACTAATAAATGGACACTGTATAAATTCGTTTGTACATAAACAACGTGCTAAAATATACCGTAAGACAAACGAAAAAGAAAATAGAATAGGATAGGAAAATAATTCAGAACATGTTTATTACAATAACATAACAAATAACAAATGAAAAAGAAAAGAGTATAGGAGAATGATGGAAAAGTGGGGATTTTCAAGGTTGTTCTTTTTTGAAATCTAATGATACAAGAGAATGAGGGAATGGAGAATCTATGATTTGTTTGGCCAAAAGTGGCTGGAGCACATAGAGTGGGGAAGAAGAATGCTTCTCTCATTTTTAGGGTTTTACTGAAATGAGAAAGAATTAGGGGGTGTAAGATGGAATGTGATTTAAGGGAAGAAAATGGGTTCGACACATGTGCTGACCCACCAACAGGAGAGGGGCTGTGTGTTGAAAATTAGTGGGTGCATGTATTAAAACTGAAAAAATGATTCTTTGTTTATAATACAATAATGTCAAGTACCTAGCATGTATCTTTTCCTTTTAAGTAACTCCTATCATTAAAACATTTTTATAAAATACTTTAAATAAGAAAATATATATACTTTTGTTCTCTAAATATTTAACATCAACAAAAACATTATTTTGTGTAATTTCAATCATAACACGGAATAGTTTAAGAATTGCGTTGAATTTAAAATAAAAGATGTTAGATTTTACTTGAAAATGGTTTCCTATTATCTCCATGATTTTCTTTCATCTATGGCAATAGTTAACAATAGTTAAAAGAAAAGAGTCCATTTGATGTCCTTTTTAATGGACAAACCTACCCTTCAATAATTTTTTGAAATACATTTCATTTGTTTTATTAGAAGAAAATACACTTCCTTGAATTTAATTTATATGCATACATAAATTATAAACTCATAATCAAGATTTCAAAACAAAAAAAAATCGATGAAAATATATACACATGTAAGTTAGCGTATTACAAAATGTGGACAAGCAATAAACTGTAGTGTTGTAACAAGAGTTTTATTATATAACAACATTCAACGTGTAGGTGTTATCTGTTCTATTCAAACTTCAAAATGTAAGAATCCCATCTTAAAATTTCAACCTTTATATAAGAAGGTAATGTTTAGAGTTTTTTTTTTTGAAGTATATTTATACACATATGTCATCATGATAATAAATTTAACCATAAAAGTCAAGCAAAGATCATCATAAAGTACCCATTAGGTGACAAAATGAAGCAGAAATTTGGTTAAATAACGTCCATCCAATTCTTAGATATGTTTATTTCCAATTAAGAAAATACATAAGTAATATTAGTAGGAATGGTGGTGCAAAAAACAAGGCCCAATTTATTTTGACAAAGTCTATTTTATTTTCTCTTATTATCATAAAAATAGCCTTATAGTCTAAAAGGAGCGGGTATTCAGGATGGGCTTGGTTTGACCTAGCCTTCCGGAAACATATGGACCGTCCGATAACTCTTGTCTGTAGCCGTCCGATCAATATTCAGTTTTCTTATATAATAACCAACCACACGATACTATGCATCATGCGCCGTTTACATCCTCTCTGCTCTTCTTGTTTAAACCTAATTGAAATTAGGGTTTTTCAGTTTTCTTCGATTTTGTTCTTAATTTCCGTTTAATTTTTCAATTCTTAAAGTTTGTAAACAGGCTTCACTATCTGGTCGATGAGGATACTTCAATTCCCACTTGACTCGTTCCCTTGAAGCAATAGTAATATGTGTTGCTCTTTCAATTTTACTTCCACAACCCCTTTTTATGGTTTTGGGAGCACGCGAGAACAACTAAATTTCTAATTTCTCTTTGAAGTTGACTTTTTTATTGATTGATTTTCTCTGTTTTTGATTCAATCGAGTAAAAAAAGGGAATTGCTAGTTTTAACTGTGATGAGTCTACAGACCTGTAATGATTTGCGGATATGATCGCATCATTATTGAACATCTAAGGGACTGAGTTTTGTTGTGATTCTCTCACTTTTTTTAAAATTTTGTTTAATTTATTTTGGCATGTTTTTGATATAATTTGGCTTCAAAATTTTGTGTTATTTCCGCTTCCACTTTTTAGTGTGGTTTGCAATTTTTAATTGAAGCCTAGAATTGTGTTCCCCTCGCTATCCGATGCTCCAAATTGATGTTGCATTTGGACGTCGGGGAACAAAATTTCTCATCATTCAATGATATTTTGTTATCCTAATTTATTTATTATTTGCAGAATTCAGATCCATTTTTTTGGTTAGAGTTTTAGTATTGTAGATAAGGATGAAGCAAAATATATAATCCAACACTTGATCTGATTTTTGTGATGCTAAATATATCTATATGCTCTGAATCTACATCTTGTGCGTTTTTACTTGTTATTGTTTTCTTATATTGTAATCAGTTTTGTTGTTCTATTACTCTCCTTTACTTCTCACTGCATCATGTGATGAGTTTGGAAATAAATCTTAGGACACCTTCCTACACAACTTATGTTGTGGATGAGATGAATTATCCTTACTGATGATGTGTTAAATGTTTTAATTTTTGTGTGCAGTTTAGTTCTCTACATTTAAATGTTGAATTTTTGTTGTTTGCTTTATGTCTGGCCTTCATAATCCCAGTTAAGATTGAATATTTTATTCAGTTCTTATACTGATTCATGGGAGGCCAAAATAAATTGTTGGAAGTTTCGCTGATAAATGCCTGAATCTTACCTTTATATCAAGGTGTTTACTAGTAACTTGCCACACATTTCACTATTGTTCGTAGGTTTTATTCGAACTATGAAAGGGACTCTTGTTGTTGCATCAAATCATTTAAAAGATGTTATTAAGACCATCCCATGAATACAATGCAAGCATTTTTTTCTAACGAAACTTCTAATGTCACTTTTAATCATTTCAGTCTTTCATGTATGGATGTTAATGTTTCAGTTACTGCTTACTTCTCGATATGTAACTATTGCATATGGTAATTATTTAAAGCCAATGATGATTTATTGTTTTAGCAAGTGCCGTCTGAAAGCTTAACCGTTTATACGGTGGTGCCTGATGCACAATTTTCACAATACAACACTGAGGCTTTTGGTGCTGTTATCATCTTTCCCATGTGACCATGCCAACTTAATATAATGATTTGAACGACTGTTAAAAAAATCATAATTTTAAGAACGAAAATTTAAGACAATATATCCTAATTACTAAACTATATGAAAGAACTTATAATACTTATAATATTTTAGACTGGAATTGAATGATAAAAATAGATCTAATAAATAATGCCACTTAGCTCTTAAAAAATTATAAACAAATAAATTCTGAATTAAAAATATCAAAAGAGAATTATACCAGACTAAAGAGTAACTAAAGTATTTTGTAGTTGTACTGTAATTGTTTGGTTTTTTTTTCTTTTCAAAAATGTTTTAAGAAATAAGAAATCACACCCTTTAAATCTTATTTTTGTACAAAAATGTTGATGTCAGATCTTTTAATTTTTTTACGATACATTTATTTTGGAAATTTCAGATGATAAAAATTTAGATATATTGAATACTAGTTATTACAAAAATATATTTATAAAAAAATTACCTCTGAAAATTATAATTTTATAAAACTGATTTATTTACTATTTTGTTTGAAGAATTGCAGTTTTGTGATTTTTGAATATGCATTACTTGAAATGTTGTTTTATTACATGTTCTTTAATAAAATATTATATTTTAGTTATGCTTTTATGAAGATAATTGTAAAAAAATGAATTATTTTCATTGTATTAGTTTGAGATGAGTTAATGCTCTATATGAATGAATCTTGTACATGAATGTTGAGTCCATATAAACTTCACTCGATGAGTTTTGTACCCTACACTAGATGACTATGTGCTTTACATGATGAGTTAATACTCATTTTGTAAAAGTATAATAATGGACATCATTGAATTTATTGATTTAATTTTCGTAGAATAAACGTGTGTATTTGATTTTAAATGAGTGAATTTTAAACTCAATTGGTAGTGAGAATCGGTTCCGGTTATTGTGTCGGTTGAGAAAAATACTTCTCAAGTTGTTTGTTTCAATATACACTAGATGACTAGGTGCTTTACATGATCAGTAAATACTCACTTTGGAAAAGTATAATAATGGACATCATTGAATTTATTGATTTATTTTTCGTAAAATAAACATGTGTATTTGATTTTAAATGTGTGAATTTTAAACTCAATTGGTAGTGAGAATGATAAAGAAAAATTATTTAAATTTCTAAAGTACTTTTGGAAATATGTAGGTTGAGACAAAATCTCAAATTAATGTTTTGATGATAATTAAACAAAAAGTTAATTAAGACTTCTAATTATGATTCTAAGTATTTTAGTATTTAAAATGTGTATTTAAGTGTGTTAAAACAAGATAGGTACCAAGCATTTCAAAGCAAATCATATTAAAATCAAGAAAGCAAAATCAACAAAACCAATAACATTATTGACATATTTCTGAAAAACGAAAGGAAAAGGACTTGAGAGGTATTCTTCTCAACCGACACGATAACCGGACCAACCATGACACTGTCATGCCACATAATAAGCATTTTAGACCTTCAGCGTTTTTAAAACTATCCTCTCGCTGAGGATGGTAAGTTCAATGATGGGTTTTTCAAACCTTCAGTTTTGAGTTGAGCAAAAGAGTGAGAGAGAAATATGAGAGAGACACACACAATGTTATACTAGTTCACCCAAAGATGGCTATGCCTAGTCCTCACACCCTTGTGAGATTTTATTAAAATTCAAACAGATCAACTTCACGCTGTGATTACAAAATGTGTATTCTTTAGCTCACCAAGCTTACATTCAATTTTCAAATATTTCCAAGTGTATCTCAGAGTGATTGATTCTAAATACTTTTTCAAATGATTTACAAAGATATAGTGTAGGATTGAAGAAAGTATATAGTGAGGACGGGTATTGCTCTTGATAGTTTTAAGATGCTTGATCTTTTTATGCAATTATGTTGTGTGTTTGATGATGAAGAGCTTGCTACATTTTATAGAGGTCCAAGCTCTTTGATGACTGTTGGAATTCATTACAAAAGATCCAAGGTGTTTCATCATAATTACAAAACTGTCATTCAGCTTGTTCCTGAAAAATGAAAAATAAACAGGCTTCACTATCTGGTCGATGAGGATATATTCAATTCCCACTTGACTCGTTCCCTTGAAGCAATAGTAATATGTGTTGCTCTTTCAATTTTACTTCCACAATCCCTTTTTTATGGTTTTGGAATCACGCGAGAACAACTAAATTTCAAATTTCTCTTTGAAGTTTATTTTTTTATTGATGAATTTTCTCTGTTTTTGATTCAATTGAGTAAAAATGGGGAATCGCTTGTTTTAACTGTGATGAGTCTACAGACCTGTAATGATTTGCGGATATGATCGCATCATTATTGAACATCTAAGGGATTGAGTTTTGTTGTGATTCTCTCATTTTTTTTTTAAAATTTTGTTTAATTTATTTTTGTCATGTTTTTTATATAATTTGGCTTCAAATTTTTGTATTATTCACGCTTCCACTTTTTAGTGTGGTTTGCAATGTTCAATTGAAGCTTAGAATTGTGTTCCCCTCGCTATCCGATGCTCCAAATTGATATTGCATTTGGACGTCGGGGAACAAAATTTCTCAAAATTCAATGATTTTTCGTTATCATAATTTATTTATTATTTGTAGAATTCAGATCCATTTTTTTTGTTTAGTGTTTTAGGATTGTAGATAAGGATGAAGCAAAATATATAATCCAACACTTGATCTGATTTTGTGATGCTAAATATATCTATAAGCTCTGAATCTACATCTTGTGCGTTTTTACTTGTTATTATTTACTTATGTTTTAATCAGTTTTGTTGTTCTATTACTGTCCTTTACTTCTCACTGCATCATGTGATGAGTTTGGAATAAATCTTAGGACACCTTCCTACACAACTTATGTTGTGGATGAGATGAATTATCCTTACTGATGATGTATTAAATGTTTAATCTTTTTTCCAGTTTAGTTCTCTACATGGTAACATTATTGAATTGTTGTTGTTTGCTTTATGTCTGGCCTTCATAATCCCAGTTAAGATTGAATATTTTATTCAGTTCTTATACTGATTCATGGGAGGCCAAAATATATTGTTGGAGGTTTCGCTGATAAATGCCTGAATCTTATTTTTCTGTCAAGGTGTTTACTAGTAACTTGCCACACATTCCATTATTGTTTGTAGGTTTTATTCGAATTATTAAAAAGTGACTCTTGTTGTTGCATCAAATCATTTAAAAGATGTTATTAAGACTATCCCATGAATACAATGCAAGCATTTTTTAACGTAACTTCTAATGTCACTTTTAATCATATTTCAGTTCACTTATTGATGTTAAACAATCCCTACTTCTTGATGTGTAACTATTGCATATGATAATTAGGTAAAGCCAATGATGATTTATTGTTTTAGCAAGTGCCGTCTGAAAGCTAAACCGTTTAAATGGTGGTGCCTGATGCACAATTTTCACAATACAACACTGAGGCTTCATCTGTTTAACCTTTTGGTGTTATTGTCTTCCATCCCAATGTGACCACACCAACATATATCATGATTTGACAGAATTAAAAAAAAATTATAATTTTATGACTAAAACACACGTACGGACTGAAAAAAAATTATAATTTAATGATTAAAACCGAAGCAGAAATACCGAAGTAAAAATTGGAAGCCTAATAGCTAAAGTATATCAAAAAATATACTATAATAAAAAATAGGCTAAATTACATTTGTGGTCCTTTAACTTAATTTTAGGTAACGTTTTAGTTTTTTATCTTTTTTTTTCTTTCGATTTAGTCCTTTATTCCTAAAAATATCAAATAAAGTATGAAAATATGAGTTTATTTGAAGATTTGCGTTACGAAATTGATAAAATTTGTATTATATTGAAGAATTTAATTAAATTTATGAGTTTTGATTGAAATTTTTTTTTGAATTTTTGTATAAAAAAAGATATCATTGTTGAAATTTTAAAACATAAAATATCAAATTGTCACTTAAAATTAAAATAAAGGACCAAGTCGGGGAAAAAAAAAGATAAAGGACTAAAACGTTACCTGAAATTAAGTTAAGGGACCACGAATGTAATTTAGCCTAAAAAATAATTAAGATCATTTTATTTTGTGAATTTCAAATTGTAAAAATTTTAGATATATTGAATAGTATTTATTACAAAAATATATTTTGTTAAAAAATTACCTTTATGAAAATCAAAATTTTATAAAATTTATTTATTTACTATTTTGTTTGTAGAAGTTTTAAATTTTTTGAATATGTATTATTTGATTGTTGTTATTGTATATTTAAATAAAATATTATATTTTAGAAATTATTTTTGAAGATAATTGAAAAAAAAAAATGAATTATTTTCATTTTATGTGTTTGAGATGAGATGCTCTATATGAATGAATTTTGTAAATGAGTTTTGTACCTTACACTAGATGAGTAGGTGTTTTACATGATGAGATAATACTTAATTCATGAATGTGTAGTAATTAGACATCATTGAATTTATTGATTTATTTTTTGTAGAATAAACATATGTATTTGATTTATCCTATTATTATAGATGTGAATTATTATTGATTTTAAATGAGTGAGTTTTAAAATTGGTAGTGAGAATGACAAAGAAAAGTTATTTATAGTATCATGGTTGGTTCAGGTTGTAGTGTCGTTGTTTTAATAGACTAAAAATGTTTAGAATGTCGAGCTAAAAAGTCCTACCATGTTTGAGAGCAATAATCTCCATAAATTAGGTTAATAAATCAAGAATAAGTAAACATAATGTCTATATTGCATTTTATTTCAGGATTAATTATTAAATGCTTAATTTTAAATATTTTGATTATTAAATAATTTTTTATAATGATTTATTTCAAAGTTTTCATAATATTATTTTTTTAGAACAATTTATTATTAATATTTTATTCTCTTACATAAATATTATTATTTTTTTGTTATTATCTAAGTATTAAACCCATGTAAATAGGTGTTACATTTTTTATGTCAGAGCCAAATTGAACCTATATCTGTTGTGGGTTTACTTTACTTAAAGGCCTTGAAGGATCTAAATCTTATTTCTCCTTTACTCATTGGTTAACAACACATATCCAAGTTATCCCAACAAATTTTTTCCATTTCTCTTTATATAGGCTCCCAATAATTTTTTAATCATGAAAAATATGGACACATGCTCCGAGGTAGGAATAAACAACTCATGATAAAGTAAATTCTCCTTCTAAAGCTTAACCTTCTTCTAAACAAGAGTTTGAACAAAGTCAAAAACTTTTCTCTTAAAGCAGTCCACATTGGAAGAGAGGCACATGTATTTTGATTGAGTCTCAATAGCCTCAAAAGGAATCTGTCTTAAGAAGTCATTTTGTTTGTCTAATTGAACATTTCAGTAATAGAGATCTTAAATGTGTACAAATTAATAAATTGAATAGGGATATTGATGTTTTAAAATTTTCTCAAGTGTTTTAAATCATTATCCTTTTTGAGAGGATGAGTATCAGATGATAGAAATTTAAGACTTTAAATATGAGCAGAATAAATAAAAGAGAAAGTATAGAAGATGACACACACAACTTTATACTGGTTCACCTAACGAAGGCTACGTTCAGTTCTCACACACTTGTGAGTTTTTTACTAAGGATCAAACAGATTAACCTCTCACAGAGGTTAGTTACACTTTGTGTATTCTTTAGTTTTACCAAGCTTACAACTTTGTTTCTTACAAGTTTCAACTATTTTCAAGTGTAACTCACGGGGAAATTACAAAGTGGTATGAGTATGATGTTTTCTCTTTACTTAACAATTTCTAAAAGATATTTCAAATATCTAGTGTAATACTATAGAAAGTATAAAGAGATGATGCAAATTGCTCTTGATAGCTTTTAGAATCTTGATATTTTTATGCAATATTGTTGTGTGTATGATACTGAATAACTATCTGCCTTTTATAGAGATCTTATAATGCTCTTTTCATGTGTCAAATACTTTATGGCCGTTGGGGACTTTAATTAAAAAGTCCAAGGTCATTTATCATAATCACATAATTGTCATCTAGCTGTCCTTGGACCGATTCAGTCCATCCTCGAACAGGAGGTTCAAACCTCCTAAAAACTTCGACATGAGTTGTTCTTTTCTTTTTTCATTATTCAAGACATGTAATACTATATTTTAGTCTTGTTAGCTACAATCTTTCTATATGTTGATGTGTTGGGTCGTTTTCAACATTTGAGAATGATGTGTTGGGTCGTTTTCAACATTTGAGGATGATGTTTTGGGTTATTTTCAACATCTGAGGATGATGTGGACTATAGATCCATCCTCTTGCAGTCTATCCTCGTACAGTCCATCCTCGTACATGTAAAATCGTGATTTTATCCTCATTGTTTAAATTGTTTTATTTATTCATTATTTGATACTGATTTATCTTCTCTTTATGACTAAAAATCATTGTTTCAGTGATGATGAATATTTTGCAACTTTGAAGGTTCATCCTCTTAAGGGTTCATCCTCTTGTATGTCTATACTCTAGTCAGATTTTTCTCCTTTTTATCTTAATGATGAGTAACATGTTTTCTAATATGAATTCACTCAAAAGCACATATCAGTCATTAATCACAATCATAATCTTTTAAATAAATTTGTTATCATTAAAACTATTTGAGAGAGATTTTGCCTCAACAGGATTTCCACAGGTTACCTTACACTATTTCAGAAATAATTTTACGAACTACCTTTTAATCATAAAAGGATTTCAATTACTCAAGCTATGTTAACAAGTATAGTCTTGAGTAACAAATTAATGATTTTGAGAATGTTAGAATCTGGATATTGCTCAACTCTTGTTTGAGAAATAGATTTTATATATTAGAACTCAGTAATCACTGATTCTAATATCATACTAAGAAATGGAACTGAAACTTTGAATGATTTGAGAAGCTCGAGTAGGATTGAATGAGTGATGCTTTGCTTGGCAATTTTAGTTTTGATTTGTTCTTCATCGTGAATCTTTAGTTATAGGCTTCAAGAGAGCTTATGACAACTCATTTAACCGTTGGAAGTAGGATTGTTCATGAGTAAGTGAATGGATAAGATCAGCCAAAAAACAGGATTGCTCATGCTGAAATCAGGAATGTTCTTGAGATCCAAGAACATTCTTCGAATTGGTTTGAGATGAGCTGACTTGTATTTGTGATCCTGTCAGTTGTCTGAAATGATTACTAGCTTTCAGTCACATGTGCATGTCTATTTGAAGGTACAACAATAATGTCCTTTATAGCCTGTTAATTGTACTTGCATTTGCTTAACTTGGAGAATGATATTGCTTTATGCTTTTTATGAAACAAGGTGTTGAGTCCTCGAATTATGGAATGATTCTTGCTTAAATTGATCCTATTATATTTCTGATGAAGATATGAAATGGATAACACTTCCTAGATTTAATCTTTTACATAGAAATCTGATCATTCTTGTTTGTGACTGACGTGGAAAACATTCTTCGTTTTTCAGAAATATGTCAAGAACGTTCTTCATTTTGCTGATTTTGCTTTCTTGATTTTAATATGATTTGCTTTGAAATGTTTGGTACCTATCTTGTTTTAACACACTTAAATACACATGTTAAATACCAAAATGCTTAGATTCATAATTAGAAGTCTTAATTAACTTTTTGTTTAATTATCATCAAAACATTAATTTGGGATTTTGTCTCAATATACATGCTACATAATAAGCCTTTTACACATATTAGGCTGGCCTGTTTAAATAAATGTAAATAACATTTTTTTACTACTATAATTATTATATTAAATTTTGATCTTTTTGTTATATATTCAACTTTTAATAATTTAGGTATATTAACCTCATTTTGTTTGTGACATATTCAAATGTATTATTATAAAATATAATTTAAGTATAATGCATATCTCAAATTTAGAAGGGATAAAAATCTTTCTTATATTATTATGAGGTCACTGGACCTATATATATACATGAGCCTGCATCTTATTTTAGGAAATATGTACAACTAATTCTAAGGAAATAGATCCATGTGATTATGGGATTGATCCTAAATACATAAACCTAATAATAGCAAGATACAACTGTTACAGAAATACAACAAATATAAAACTTCCTAAAATACATAAGGAGAATCACGGTTTTGACACTCCCCCTCAAGCTGGTGAATAGGTGTTTTCCATTCCCAGCTTGGATATAATTCCTTCAAAGTTAATGCAGTTCAGCCCCTTGGTGAGTATGTCTGCAAGTTGATTCTGAGTGGATACATATGGTGTGCAAATCATGCCACTGTCTAGTTTTTCCTTGATAAAGTGTCTGTCAACCTCTATATGTTTAGTTCTAACATGATGCGCCGGGTTGTGGGCTATACTAATTGCAGATTTATTGTCACAATATAACCTCATAGGTTCATTCCACCTTATCTTCAAGTCTTCCAATATAATATTCAGCCATAGAAGTTCACATATTCTGTGGGTCATTGCTCGAAATTTTGCTTCAGCACTCGATCTAGCTACTACACTCTGTTTTTTGCTCTTCCAAGTCACTAGATTTCCACCAAGGAAGGTGCAGTATCAAGTAGTTGATCTCCTATCTACCACTAACCCTGCGTAGTCCGCATCCATATATGCTTCAAGACTTACACTCTTGTTTCGTTTGAACAAAATCCTTTTTCCTGGGGTCCCTTTCAAATACTGGATAATTCTAAGAGCAGCTTGTAAATGTGCTTCCTTTGGTTGGTGCATAAACTGGCTGACTAGACTTACAGCAAAAGCAATGTCTGCTCTAGTATGAGATAAGTAAATAAGCCTACCCACAAGTCTTTGATACATTTTCTTGTCCACGGCAATATCCTCCTCTGCACTTCCCAACTTTATATTTGGGTCAACTTGAGTACTTGCTGGTCTGCAGGCTGTCTTCCCTGTTTCTTTAAGCAAGTCAGTAATATATTTTTGTTGAGATATGAAGATTCCTTTCTTGGAATGGGCAACTTCAATTCCCATAAAATATTTAAGTCTCCCTAATGTCTTGATCTCGAATTCCGTGGCAAGGCATTTACTTAGCACTTGCTGCTCCTTTTTGTCATCCCCACTAACTATAATATCATCTACATACACCAATAAAATTGTTACTCCCCCTGAAACTGAATGTTTGATAAATAATGTGTGATCCCCTTGGCTCTGTTTGTAGCCTAAACCTGTCATAACTTTGGTGAATCTTCCAAACCATGCTCTTGGGGATTGTTTCAGCCCATATAGAGCCTTTCTTAGCTTGCAAACACTTCCAGCAGCAACCTGTCCATTGTAACCAGGGGGCAACTCCATGTATATTTCTTCTTCAAGATCTCCATGTAAAAATGCATTCTTCACATCTAACTGTTGCAGGTCCCAATCATGATTTGCTGCTAATGACAATATTACTCTTACCGTGTTTATCTTAGCAACCGAGGCAAATGTCTCCAAGTAATCAACTCCATAGGTTTGAGTGAAGCCTTTGTCCACTAAAATTGCCTTGTAACGTTCAATGGTCCCAACAGCCCTACATTTAACTGTATATACCCACTTGCATCCTACTGGTTTTTTTCCAGTGGGTAGGGTGACAAGTTTTCAGGTCCTATTCTTGTTTAACGCCTCCATTTCGACATTCATGGCTTGTTTCCATTTCCTGTCATATAATGCTTCAGATACAGAGGAAGGTGTGTGTGTGGAGTTCAGGTTTGTGAGAAAGGTTTTATGAGTAGGTGAGAATTTTTAAAAGGATGAGAAATTTGATAGTGGGTAAAGTGGTTGTTGGGTGCATGTTCTAGTTCTCTTTCTAAGAGCAATGGGTAGGTCTAGATTTTGTTCCACTTGTGCTTCTAGATTTTCAAAAACAAACTCATTAGAATCATTGGAGTTTGTATGATTCGAAGGTGTTACCTCATGCAGTGATGATGGGTTAGATTCTTGGACATTGCCAGATTCTAGAATGGTCTTTTCTCTCCTTGAATATGTCAGATTTTCCCCAAATTTTCCACCATTAGGTGCAGGTTCAGGTGCAGGTGTAGGTCCTGCTATTGATTCAAGTGCAGGTCCTGCTATTGGTTCAGGTGCAAGTCCTGCTGTAGGTGTAGGTCCTGCTGTTGATTCAGGTGCAGGTTCTGTTCTTCTCTCAATTCCAGGGACAACAATGCCATTTGTCTCAATTTCAGGTCCAAATGTCATATTTGGAAGCATGAGAGTCTCATCTTCCTCTCTTACATTCTCCCCCTGAAGATGAGGCTGCTTGAAGTAGCTCTCTTGTTCGTTGAAGGTGACATCTCTTGACACATAGAATCTTTTTGATAGTGGGTGAAAACACTTGTATCCCTTTTGTGTGGTAGAGTACCCTAAGAATACACATTTGACAGCCTTAGGGTCCAATTTTCTCCTTTCATTACTATGAACATGCACAAAGGATACACACCCAAATATTCTAGGTTGGAGTTTATTTGTAGGATCCAAGTGTGGGTAAAATTAGGATAGGACTTCCATGAGACTTTTTGAGTCTAAGATTTTAGTGGGTAACCTATTGATTAGGTAGGTGGCAGTAAGAAGAGCTTCCCCCCAAAATCTCTTAGGAACATGGTTTTGAAAAAGTAGAGCTCTTGTTTGATTTAATAGGTGCCCATTTTTCCTTTCTGCAATCTCATTATGTTGGGGTGTGTTCACACATGAGGACTCATGGATTATCCTTTCCTTTTGGAAAATAGAGTTTAGTACAAGGTTAAAATAGCCTTGGCATTATCAGACCTAATTCTTTTGATACCGACCCCAAATTGATTTTTAATCATTGAGACAAACTGAAAAAACACGAAGCTAACTTCAGATTTTTGTTTCAATAGAAAAACCCAAGTCCCTCAGGTACAATCATCCATGAAGGTTAAAAACCATTTAGCACCTTAGATATTAGGAACATATGCAGGACCCATACATCAGTGTGAACAAGAAAGAAAGGGAAATGACTCATCTTATTGCTAATGGGAAAAAGGTACACGCTTGTGTTTAGCAAGCTCACACACCTCACAATGGAGACTCTCCACATTTAAATTTTTAAACAAGGAAGGGAAAAGCACTTTTACAACTTGAAATGAAGGGTGTCCTAGCCGACAATGGTATAGTTGAGCTTTCTCTTTATTGGTCATGGTAGATTCAGATATGAGAGAGCGGCTCTTGGTAGGCAGATTAGGATCGTCCATGTAGTATAGGCCATTCCATTCTCTAGCATGTCAAATCGTCCTCCCTGATTTTTTGTCCTGCAGTATACAAGAGTTGCTACGAAAAACAGCATTACATGAGAGATCTTTTGTGAGTTTTTGTATAGAAATCAGATTGGTGGACAGTTTAGGGACATGAAGGACATTTTTTAATGTTATGGATGGGCTTATTTGGACCTCTCCTTGTCCTGCTGCAGTTATAAGGGTTCCATCTGCTTTGGAATTTTCTTGTTGCTAGGACATGGAGAAGTATTTGGGTAGAGGGGTCATATGGTCAGTGGCTCCAGAGTCTAATATCCAGTAACGTGTAAATGGTGTATTTGAAACATTAAGCCCAAAAGAAAGTGGAAACTTACCAGAATATGTTAAGGAGCATGTACCCGTGGGCTTCTCCAATTTACTAAGGAAGGATTTTACCCGTTTTATCTCTTCATGATTCAGCTGGACAGATTCTTCACTTTGTCCATTAGCAATGTGTGCTTGCCCTTGCCCCCCCTTTTTTTGGAGGGGTTCCTTTCGGCCCCCATTCTCGGCTTGGGGGTTTTCCATGTAATTTCTAGCACTTCTCTCTTGTGTGGCGCGGCTTGTTACAGTGGGTACACCAGACCTCCTCGTGTTTTTCCTCCATATTTGGAACTCCATTTTTCCTCTGGTTAGCAACCATGATTGTTCCTCCTTCAGCTATCATTGCAGAGCTTTCAGTGGTTGAGGTCTCCAACATTAGTCATCTCCTGCTTTCTTCACTCCGGATAATGGCTACCACTTCATTAAGCCCGAGGACTTTCTCTTTTCCCAAGATTTGGATTCGGACCTGGTCATATTCAGGATTCAGGCCTACCAAAAAATCATAGACTCTATCTTGTTCAATATACTCCTTAAGGATTGCTGAGTCTTCTGAACACTTTGCTTTTATAACTCGATAGTGGTCCAATTCCATCCATAGAGACTTGAGTTGATTGGCATATTTTGTAACTGATCTGTTACCCTGTTTGGCAGCCACGGTTTTTACCTTTACATCATAAATTTGAGCAGCATCCTTGGCCTTAGAATAAGTTTCCTCTACTGTCTCCCAAATTTCCTTTGTTGATTTAAGGAACATGCAGGTATCACTGATTTTTGGGATCATTGAATTCCATAGCCACGCCATGATTATGGAGTCTTCTTCGTCCCATGATTTGAACTTGGGATCTGTTTCATTATCAGTTAGGCGACTGACCTTTCCTTTTCCTTTCAAGATGGTCTTAATGAGTTGATACCATTTGAGATAATTCTTCCCTTTTAACCGATAAGCAAAATGAACATTCTGCAATTCTCCAGCAGTCTGGGGTCTGTCCCCAGTTTCGAGAATAGGATTCATGACCTCAGCCATGACCAGGTGCGATCAAGGTAGAGAGGGTTGCGCTGCAATGAAGGCTGCAACAATGCTTAAAGGTAGCGCAACAATGAAGGCTGCAACTTAGGGTTTACAGGCATGGTCAGAGGCTCCCAAGGATTAGGAGCTCTGATACCATCTCAAATTTAGACGAAATAATATTCTTTCTTATATTATTATGAGGTCACTGGACCTATATATATACATGAGCCTGCAGCTTATTTTAGAAAATATGGACAGCTAATTCTAAGGAAATAGATCCCTGTGATTATGGGATTGATCCTAAATACATAAACCTAATAATAGCAAGATACAACTATTACATAAATACAACAAATATAAAACTTCCTAAAATACATAAGGAGAATCATGGTTTTGACAGTATATAAAGTAATATTCTTTAAAATGCGATGTTAAATATCAAAATATAACTTAATTTCATTGACATATAGGTCATACCAGACTTCTATAAAAAATGTTAAAATGAAATTGGCTTTTAAGTAGACTAATAGGTCATACCAGACTTCTATAAAAAATGTTAAAATGAAATTGGCTTTTAAGTAGACTAATAGGTCATACCAGACTTCTATAAAAAATGTTAAAATGAAATTGGCTTTTAAGTAGACTAATAGGTCATACCAGACTTCTATAAAAAATGTTAAAATGAAATTGGCTTTTAAAATGTTAAAATGAAATTGGCTTTTAAGTAGACTAATAGGTCATACCAGACTTCTATCAAGGTCAAACTCAGACCTAAAAGGTAAGCATATGACAAACCACATGCCATGCTTAAGCATTGAATTTATTGATTGGTCAGACTCAGGCCTAGCAAACCCTAGGTCGGTCTAACTTTTTTCCACCTCTATCTCACAATGGCCTCCATTCAAAAGGACAAAGAAAGAAACAGAAGATACACAATTCACAATAAAAGGGACCCAATGAGTAGAAAATCTCATACTACGCAAAGTTGCCTTCAATAAAGGTCGTTTGATCTAGTGATAAGCCTTATACATCTCTAGTTTTATTAACATGTCAATATGGTTGAAATAGAAAGATAAAACGTAAATATCAAAAAACAAGTCTAACTAGTGGCCCTATCTTCTCCATTGCCAGTTGAAACACCATTAAATTTTCTAAATTAGCATAATTCATTTTTTTTTTGACAAAAATAAAATAAAATTTGGTTCCTTTTCCTTAGTGAGCTTCTTCAAAGATAGAATTGTTCGTAGGTTTCCAAACCCTCGACAATTCTAGACTATGCAATGGCGGCTAGACAACTTGCTGAGCAGGACCCACCGTTTGTTTTTGTGAAGATATGAGATTGTTTGATTAATCAATTTCCATGTCCTGTAACCCTTCTATGTGTTTTCGCTCTGTGAGCTGCTAATGAGTGTGAAGTAGCAATATTAATCACAAAGAAGATGATTTGAATTGCGATCTTTTTTAAAATCTTAATTCTTATACTTTAAAATGCGATGTTAAATATCAAAATATAACTTAATTTCATTGACATATAGGTCATACCAGACTTCTATAAAAAAGTCTATCCATGTTTTCAGTTAGCAAGTTGTTAACAATTTTGTTGTAATTCGGTTGTATATAACACTTTGAATCAATGAATGACAAGTATAATCTTTGATACCGATCACTGACTGCATATAAGAGAACATGGATGGAAGTCTAAAAGAAAAGGAAAGTGATAAACCAATCAAACTAATTAATAACCAATACATGTAAATTTTGAATTTCAAAGAACCCACTTTCCATATTAGTTAGAATCCTTAGATGACATACAAAACCCAGAAAATTTAACCATCAGTAATTTCATAAAAGTCAAAATTTTACCCATACTAGAATGAGCAACAAAATCTATATGAAGAAGGAAAGAAATTTTTAAAGGGTTAAATATTTTTTTAGAAATATCACAATCTTTCAAGTTTAGTACATAAATTTTATTCAATTTTAGTCTCTACTTTCCTTTTATAGGGAATGTTTTTGGTTTACAGTAAGTCTGCAAATTGTGATTTTATAGGGACTAAACACACATTTAACAGATTTTTAAAATAATGGCAAATATAACAAGCATTCTTATGTTTTACTGATGGAGGTTTTAATTATGTGTAGAAATTCCCAATTAAGTAAATTTAAAAATCAACAGAATCCCAGTGCAACACAATAAATGCATACAGGAGCTCCTGATAATTTATATATAATATAAAAGATTATTGTCAAAACTATACAGTAATAGTTGGCTTAATATCTTATTCCAATAATGAAAGGCAATGTCCTTGACATAACAAACAGATTGTCGATGCACGTCTGCTTTAATATATTAATACTCTTCATCTATCTATGAGCGAGACTCCATAAAAATCTGCCACTCGTTGGGCGACGCCCTCTTTTCTATGAACACCCCACCACTGAATGATGAACTTTGCCACTCTTCGCCTCCGACCAGGAGAGAACACCAGTGAAGTGGTCCGTGAAGGTTAAATCACACTTGTGTTAAGCAAGCCGAGTAGTCAGACTTAACATTGATTGAAGCAGCTGTTGGAGAGAAGACACCAGTCAGACCTGCAAGCACCGCAGTTTTCAATCATACAATGTGTACTCGTAGTCTGACTTTTAGCGGTAGTCTGACTTGTTCTGTGATAAACAAATGACTCCAAACAAGAACCTCAGGGCAGCCAATCCTAAGAAAAGAGGTGAACCTGAAGCAGTAAGAGTAAGCGTTCAGGTGCTGGTGCTATGACCTTTTTTCCACCTTTTTCGAATCGAATGATTCAGCGCTCTCAGAAAGCGGATCAAAGGCTTCCTATTCAACGGATTCGGATTATTCGACTTTAGATGCTTCGGATGCTTCCTCGGCCGCCGCGCAGTACGTACTTCTGTTTGGAGAGTCTGTTTCTTACTTAGCTAGGACTTTGAGTGTGGTAATCGTTACTTTATGTTTTTTCAATTTCCATTTCCTTCAATTGGATTTGGATTAAAAAAACAAATCAGCCTTGCTTGTCATTTGCATTTAATTAAAAAACATTAGAAATGAATGAAAAAGAGAGGATGACAAATTGAGAGAATCCTAATCTCTACAAATACACAGTAGTATATTTTTTTTACTCAAATTAATTAATTAATGATTACAAATTAAAAATATAGACAAATTACTTTAATTTTAATGAGAAAAAAA
>NC_021161.2:39712470-39712737 GCF_000331145.2 Cicer arietinum
AAATGAGAATGAAGGACTCACAGAAGCAACGGTTTGATGTGGATGAACTGATGCACAAAACTGGATATTTCATTACAATGATATAATGTGAGCAACAAGAATCAATTTAAAGAACAACTAGAATTTATATTAGGCTAGCTTAATGTTTGGTAGCAACAAGAATCAATTTAAGTTTAAATCATCATGTCTAGAATATGTAAAACATGAGAGAAGACATTGCAAGCATAACAATTCAAATGAAAGGAAAATTAAGCTCTCACCTTAAAA
>NC_021161.2:39713536-39717572 GCF_000331145.2 Cicer arietinum
TATTTCAAGAAAACCCAATCTTTGTCCTTTGTGATACAAAGTAGAGGACAAAGGACTTTAGAGTGGAAGTCGCAATATATCAAAATTAAATTACTCACTTTCATGTGCAAACCACCCCATCTCTTCCCTAAACCAAACATGTCTTTCACTTAAACACACTTTCCACTTCTTTTTTTTCTCTAATCAATAAATTAGATTAAGATAACCATTCTTTACTCTAAAATAAGTTAAATTTGCTCACAAATCATTTTATCAAAATTTATTTTAATTATTATTTTAAAATTTATAATCACTTGAGTTAGATCGTTTATTATAATTATTTCAATTCACAGGATATATCTATATTGTTACGTTATTAACACTATTATTCACGTAAAAAATAGTCCATTGATTCTGTATACAAAAAAAAAAACTCCATTCTGATTTGACTTTAATGCTGCTCGCGGATAACGGCATCATAATTGCTTCTTCTTTTTCAAGATGTGTGCAGGTGTTGTACACAATTATAGATTTACATAATACAAGTGTTGAAAATCATTTTTTATTGTAAAGTTTTATACTAGTAATATTCTTTTATTTATATGAAGTGGTAAAGGAAGCTTTATCAAAATTTTCAATTCTTACACTCACATGGGACTACACTTAGTTTGTGTTTGGTTCTCCGCCCTCACAAAATTATTTTTGAATAAATGAATTATATAAGATTACTTTAGTTCAAAACGATTTGAACGCGAGTGATTTATATTTTATAATTAAATATATCATATGAAGTTAAAAAATTATAAATTTTTTAAAATAAATTTAATTTAATTGATAAATATTAATATTATTAAATTGAATCTTTTACTCTTATCGAATTAAAATATTACTATAAGTTAATTATTTTAGAATTTACTAGCTCTTTTAAAATAAAAAATATAAATTTTAGTTTTAAAATAGAATTAAACCTAAAAATACACCAAACTCAATCAATAATATTCAAATCAATTTTTACGTGCCAAATCATTTTTACTGTTTTTGACTCAAAAATCAAACACTCAATTATTCATCGTATTAGATTATTGTTTTTAGATCGGTCTATATACATGAAGAAGTATGATACTTAAATAAGGATAAGTATATATTTATTTAGAATAAAATCTATGTTGTTAAACTCTTAGATTTTAATTTAATTATCGATATTATTTATTTGATGTTTTATTTTAAATTCGACTTTTACGGAGACACACACCAAGCCAAAGCCAATATGGCCAAATTAATTTGCAAATATGGTTGGTAGTTCCAAGGGAGTGAGAGAGATATCGGAGATGTCACAAGTTGAGGATAAAATGTGCAATTTTTATTTTTATTGAGAATATTTTTTAATTTCACTTATATTAAAGTTCCTGTGTACATATTTTTTTGGAAAATTACTCCTACCAAAATCAAAACTCAATTAATAGATGAAAGATATTTGGGTCTTATCCATTATCTATAATCATAAATCAATTTAGTTGTTACATATTTATCAATAAAAAAATAATATTAAGTAGGTCTACCGTAAAATTAATATAACGATTAATGTTAATCAAATTCTACTCATATCAATAGCCAATCCAATTTAATTAACTCACATCTATACAATTTAATTTAATTCACATTTTTCGTAAGTCTCGCGCACATCTATTGAAACAAGATGGTTGAAATTTTTTTTTAAGCTTTGTTTATGAATTTAAAAGCGAAGGGAAGGGAAGACTTATGAGGAAGAGGAAAAAAAAAATATAAATTTTGTAGAGAATAATTATGTAGAAAATAATAAGAAGATGTTTATAATTAATATATTTTTAATTTATAGAGTATTATCATAATATAAAAAATTATATGAATTATTTGTCTGATTCTTTTAAAATCTTCCTTCAATACAATTTTTGAATTTATCAAAATAAGAGAAGATTTTGTATTATAAATAAAAACAATCTATTGGTCCATTTTATACGAACTCTAACTAATATTTTCTATTTTTTATCCACAAATTTGAATATTGCATTTGATACGAAAGATATAAATAGAAAATAGTAATCAGAGGGTGCCGCAAGCCATATATGACAATGTTCTCCTACATTAGTTTATTAAATAGGGTTCTTCATCAAATATGTGTCATCTTGAAACAATTCATTTATATCAAAGGTTTAACTTTTAAGAATCATATTAGATTCCACAACTTTAATTTATACATTAATATTTTACTTATATTATTAAATTTTTATAACAATAATATAAATTAAATGTTAAATATATGACATAAATAATTAAAAATAATAAATAAATAATATTGGGATTGGTGGGTGGTGATGGTAATCGAAAATTTTGAATATTAGGATGGTGATAATTTTGCGCAACCAAATAATTTGAAGTGAAACATTGGGTGACCGAAATTTTAAAATTTTAATGAATAAATAAAAAGTATAATATCATATTGCATATAAGAATTTTAAGTCGTACATTTACAAAAATATATTAAACTAGATCAAATTTTAGTTTACATTTTTAGTAATTAAAACTTAGTTGGAATTTAGGTTTGAAAATTTATTTTATTTTATAATTATAGTAGTTATTTTTGTAATTTATTTTATAAATTATTCCCTGACTTCTTTGTAATAGACATTTAAATTATAATTTAGTATACAAAAAAAATTATGTATTTGGTCGTCTGTTGGGTTGTCTTAAAGATTTTATAGGCCCGTTCTCATCTTAACAATATAGCCTAAAAAAAAATACAATTTTAATAATTAAAATAATTAATAAAATAAATTTTAGTCATATGTACCAATCTATATGATGAGTATCTACACATATCAATCTATAAGATACAATTTACATGTCACCTTTACATATTAGACTCAAATATACATCGATAGTCCAACAACCACAGTTCAATTCATAAAAATAATTCTACTCATAATATCGATTATAGATTCCAAAATTACAACAATACACAATAATATCTGAATTTAGTAGCATATTTGTTAATGTATGTTATGGCTAGTCAAAATTTATCACCGATTAATATATATTAAACCACAATTATCCTATAGACTGATATAATTTGTTTTCACAACTTTGTCACAATTAATAACTATTCTTATTCTTCTCGCCGTCGACCAACCAATCTCGCCCAATCTGTTTCCTTCTTATTCTTCTCGTCGTCGACCAACCAATCCCGCCCAATCATGTTTCCTTTTTCTCGCCGTCGACCAACCACGTTCTCATTGTCAATCGACCACTGTTCTCTTCATCACTGTGACCAGCGTTCTCGCATCATCGGTAACTTTTAATTTATGTACTGTTTATATATTTTTGCAGCTTTTAATTTCTGTTTTGTTATTTATGTGTTGCTCTTTGTAATTTATGTGTTGTTCTTTGTAATTTCTGTTCTGTAATTTATGTTTTGTTATTTATGTGCTTTGAATTTTTGTAATCTCTGAACCTGTGATTTTAAACCTGTGCTTTGAATTTCTGAACCTGTGCTTTGAAATTTTGTAATTTCTGAACCTGTAATTTATATAATCACTCATTATTTTAAATGAACTTTTTTTAAAAGGAAGGTTCCAACTGCTTAATATTCTTTAAAATGCGATGTTAAACATCAAAATATAACTTAATTTCATTGACATATAGGTCATACCAGACTTTTATAAAAAATGTTAAAATGAAATTGGCTTTTAAAATGTTAAAATGAAATTGACTTTTAAGTAAACTAATAGGTCATACCAGACTTCTATCAAGGTCAAACTCAGACCTAAAAGGTAAGCATATGACAAACCACATGCCATGCTTAAGCATTGAATTTATTGATTGGTCAGACTCAGGCCTAGCAAACCCTAGGTCGGCCTAACTTTTTTCCACCTCTATCTCACAATGGCCTCCATTCAAAAGGACAAAGAAAGAAACAGAAGATACACAATTCACAATAAAAGGGATCCAATGAGTAGAAAATCCCATACTACGCAAAGTTGCCTTCAATAAAGGTCGTTTGATCTAGTGATAAGCCTTATAC
>NC_021161.2:39718773-39733502 GCF_000331145.2 Cicer arietinum
TGCTGTTGCTGGAAGGCAGAGTTCGGAGGATCCTGGTGTTGCTGTTGGAAATTTGGAGGCGGTTGCTGCTGCTGGGAGTATTGAGAGTAATTTTGTTGCTGCTGGAATAGTGGTTGTTGAGGCAAGTATTGAGGCCGAGGCGGGAACTGCTGATGAAACACAGGAGGAAATGAAAATTGTTGTTGTTGAAATTGTTGTTGTTGCTGCTGAAACTGCTGCTGCTGCTCTTGAAACTTTTGTTTCCACTCCTCATTCAATTTATCAATTGCGGCTTGTATCAGCTGTTGTGTCTTTTCTTCTTGCTCCCTTGCCCATTGCTTCTTTAACTGGTCAAGATCATTATCTATCGACGGACGATGAGATCGATCCGTACTAGCATAAGAAGAAGACGTCTCAGTCTGAATATAGCCGGTTGGACCTTTCTTAAAGGTTGATGATAAACTACCGGCACCCAGCACACGCCCTTTGTACTTGCCACCACTGATGTGCATAAAACTTGCGGTCTCATATTGTTTCCGCTGCACTGGACCAGCTCGCTGAGCAGGAGGAAGAGTAGCTTGATGATCATCCCATTCTTTCATGATTTGTTGAAGTTGTTCCTATATTAAAAATAAAAAAATAAAATAGTTAATAATTAATATATAATAATTTATAGGTCTAATTAATATATAACAATTAATATATAATAATTACCTGAATATTTTTTGATAATTCATCAGTATACTCATTTGTTTCAGGATTAACATGAAGATAGCGATGTATCTCAGCCTGAGTGACCTCCCTTCCAAGTTGCTTTTCCTAAAATATTAAATTAATGTCAAGTTTATAAGTTGGTGAAATGTGATGATTAATTGAATATAAATTAATAGATATATATTATAAATAATAATAAATTACCATATAATATTTAATTTCTCCAGCAGACATGGAACCTCCCTTATGAGTACTGGTACCCCTCTCAGATGCTCTATTAGTCTTTGCTTTTTCTCTCTTCTGTTTGTAAGCATCTGTGTTCCATTTCCTCCACAAAGCAGTCCAAACATTTTCACCAATCCAATTAGGCCGTTTTTCCTCCCCCTTATTACGTGCGTAAGCCAACATAGATGAGAGACGCTTTGAAAAGCGATGGTCAAATGAAGCCAAAACTGCGGCATCATGCTCTCTTTTCCAAGTGCATTTGGTCTGTTGTTTGTTGAAATTTAAAAAATATTAAAAATATAATTAGTAATTCAGTAAATTAATCAAATGTATAAATAAATAGTAATTAAATAAATTAATCTAATGACTTACTTTGAAACAATGTAAAAACTGATCAACTTCCCTAATTTGAGGTGTCTTATCCTCTTTTATCTCACCCCAAGACAACCATGGTTTTTTATATTTCTCTTGTATGACTTCAGCAATTGCCTTTGCAGATGATTTAAAAGGAAGATATCTTCAAAGTTTATATGCAAATTAAATATAAAAATAAATTAATAAAATTAATAATGTATTTACATTGCAATAATAATGAAATATTTAATCAATCATAGTTTACATACCCATCTCCTTCTGGAATGATGACAATGCGGTTGTAGCAATCAACACATCCGGGATCCATTATTTCGTCTAAGGTATAAGGCTCTACTGGGACCTCCGGATATAGAGGAATAGCTCCACCACTAGTACCAATGGACGGCATCGGCATGAGAGATGGGTCATTAACAACACGTTTAGCAACTTTTTTCTTACCACGTGATGTTTTGGATATTCCTCGTATTGCCGCCGTTCCTGTTCCTCCCGATCCATCCGAACCTCCTGATCCTCCTGCAGATCCTCCTACTCCCGACACTGAAGCCATGTCTATATATATATATATCCATATCCATACATATATATAATATAATATATGTGTGTATACAATTAACATAAGATTAATTAATAATGAAGTATACATAAATAAATTATAACACTGACATAAATAAAGAAATATATATAAAATATAAAAATATATATATAAGGTGTCGTTCATTTCAATTACAATATATAATATTATAGATATAGAAACACACATATATATATAATTAATTAATTGTCTTCGTCTTCGTCTTCGTCAT
Source organism: Cicer arietinum (assembly GCF_000331145.2). Taxonomy (NCBI): domain Eukaryota; kingdom Viridiplantae; phylum Streptophyta; class Magnoliopsida; order Fabales; family Fabaceae; genus Cicer; species Cicer arietinum. The sequence goes on from NC_021161.2 coordinate 39,720,870, forward strand.
CATCGTCGTCGTCATTTGATGAGTGAATTAAGTCATTGCCTTCATCATTCTCTAATTCATCTATTTCTTGTTCATCAACTTCTTCTCCAATGTGTGACTCATGACAAAGTTGACTAATAGTCTCATCTCCAATCACATGATCCAAATTTGACATTTCATCCATTTGAAATGCAACTTCTTCATTTTGACCTGCTTCAACTTCTTCGATTCCACTCGTTGGTCTTGTTTTGATTGCAGCACACCAACCTTGTTTGCTTCTGACAGTTGATGGATAAGGAACATAATAGACTTGTCTTACATTATGGGCCAGGGCAAATGGATCAAACCGTGGATATTTTTTGCTCATACGAATGTCTACAGTATTGGATATCAAATTTATTTTAGTTCCTCTGCTAGATGGATCAAACCACTTACAGTAAAACAACACCACTTTTTTCGCATAATCTAGGAACGTGTAGTCAATTTCGTAAATATGCTCAATTATGCCATAGAAATCTTCTACTACACCACTATCAGAGACACTTTTCATACAAACTCCACTATTAATTGTTTCTTTTCCTTCAGTCCAAGATTCGGTGTGAAATTTGTATCCATTGACGTAATAGGTGTGCCATTCTTTGAAACTTCTACTCGGGCCCATAGATAAGTGCCTTAAGTGGATGTTGATAGGAGTTTGTTCTTCGAGATGCACTTGTTGTTGAAACCATAATGGGAAATTTGAATGTATATCATCAGATGATTGTCCCGTATTTAAAAATGCCCTGATCGATGACCATATATATGGTGAATATCAATTTAATCATATAATTAAATATAATTAATATGAAGAGAAATTTGAAACGTACTCAATGTATGGTTTAACTTCGGTGCAGTTAATCAAAACGTGAACATGTGCCGCATTAAATACTTTGTCGCTTGGCCAGAAAATCGGAAAATCCCTACCAGCATGATGACCAGACAAGCAAAAAACTGATAAAGCATGTGGATGACGTATAACACTATCAGTAGCGTTTCTTCCGTTAACTGGTGACAACGTTTCGTTGTTGAAATAATGAGAACAAAAGTGTGTTGTTTCACGGTGAAGGTAAGATGAACAAATTGAGCCCTCAACTCTAGCTTTGTTTTTCACCGACCGTTTTGAATAACCCATGAACCTATAATATACAAAGAGATGTACAATAAGCTCCATGTATATATAAGTTGAAGTATATTGAAAATCAAGTATATGTATATATATATCACCTTTCAAATGGATACATCCATCTATACTGAATTGGTCCACCAAGCCTAGCTTCACTTGCAAGATGCACTGAGAGATGCTCCATGGAATCAAAAAACCCAGGAGGAAATACTTTCTCCAACTTACATAGAATGATCGGAATGTCATTTTCTATCTTGATGAGATCTTTATCATAGAGTGTTGAAGAACACAAATTCTTGAAATATTGACTCACTTCAATAAGTGGGTTCAATACATGTGTCGATAAAGCACTAAAGGCAATAGGAAGTAAACACTCTAAAAATATATGACAATCATGACTTTTCATCCCATGCATCCTCCCATTTTCCACATCAGCACATCTTGCCAAATTAGAACAATAACCGTCAGGCGTCTTCAGCTCTTTGATCCAACGATAAACAGATTTGGCTTCATCAGTAGATAAAGTGTAATTCGCATGAGGTTTTAGGGTCTTGCCGTTTTGTTCAACCAACAACAAATCTGGTCGTCTGCAATACATACCTATGTCTTTTCTGGCGTTGTCATTATCTTTTGTTTTTCCTTTCACATTCATCACAATATTAAATACGTTGTCAAAGAAATTTTTCTCAATATGCATAACATCGAGATTATGTCTCAAAAGATTATCTTTCCAATACGGTAGATCCCAAAAAATACATCTTTTTGTCCAATTGTGCCATTGTTCGTAACCTTGTGATTTACAAGCCACACCATTAACAACATGTACCTTTGGCATATCTTTTACTTTATTCCAAACTTGTTCTGATGTCAACTTAAGCGGGGGTCCTAGACTTTCTGCATAGCCCTTCATAAATGCAGCTTTGTTCCTTCTAAATGCATGATCAGCAGGTAAAAACCTACGATGCGAGTCAAACCACGATGCTTTCCCGCCAAATTTTAAAGTAAATGCTTTTGTATCTTCCATACAAATAGGACAAGCTAATTGACCATGGGTGCCCCATCCTGACAACATCCCATAAGCGGGGAAATCGTTAATGGTCCACATCAATGCAGCTCTCATCATAAAATTTTCTCTCCGAGCAATATCATATGTCAAGACACCATTCCACAACCTCTTCAAATCGTCAATCAAAGGTTGTAAAAAAATATCAATACCAGTTGTAGGATTAGAAGGACCTGGTATCACAGCAGCTAAGAACATATAAGGTTTAGACATACATATATTAGGAGGAAGATTGTAAGGAGTAACAATAACCAGCCAACAAGAATAAGGAGTAGACGATGCTTGTATGTACGGCGTAAATCCATCTGAGGATAATCCAAGTCTTACATTGCGTGGATCTGACGCAAAATCAGGATGCATTTGATCAAAGTGTTTCCATGCCTGACCATCAGACGGATGTCGCAACTCGCTTGAATTTCTTCTATTCTCATAATGCCACGTCATATTTCCTGCAGTTTGTATTGATGCAAACAATCTCTGCAATCTTGATACAATAGGTAGGTAAAACATTGCTTTCCTTGGAATTGATTTTCCCCTACTTACCCTAGAGTTATTCCTTTGGTGATACCTTGGTTGTTGACAAAACTTGCATTCAACTAAGTTAGCATCATTCATACCAAATTCATTGTCATAATACAACATGCAACCTTTAACACAACAATCAATCCTCTTGACACCTAATCCTAACTTTGACACTAACCGTTTCGCATCATAATAACTTTGCGGCAAACCATCTCTAACAGGTGTTGCATCTAGCATCATTTTAGTCATGAAATCCAAAGCTAAATCAGGAACATGAAATTGAGACTTTAGACCTAATAGTCTAATACACATTGATAACTTTGAGTTTGAAGAACCTTCAAACAACGGTTTATTTGTCTCTTTCAAAAGACCATAAAATCTCTGAGCTTCTTCATTGGGAAGTCCATCGGTATCGTCATATTGATCTTCATTGAATGACAAATTAACCCCAACAGCATCCGAGATCATATCATTCATCGCCTCAAAGTGTTGATAGTTATAATAATCTATACCTAACATGGTAGTACTACTTGAAGGACCTGTGTTATAATTCTCCATAGATGTACTAGTATTAGGCGCCGCTGGAGACTCTTCTCCATGATTAGTCCAAATCCAGTAGTTAGGCATAAATCCATCTGCATACAAATGCACTCTTATTTCATCTTCACTTTTAAACCGTCTACATCGACATAAACAACATGGACATCTCATTCCCCCTTCATCTTGGACAATTTGTTGCACTCTCGCAAAATTCAGAAAGTCTTCAACCTTGTTAGCAAAACGTTGTTTAAGACCCTCTATTTTTTTAAAAATAAATTTATAAAACTAATCTAAATATAAATATTACTAATCTATATTTTAAAAATAATATATATATTTACTAATCTAAATTTAAAATATATAAAATACTAACTTGATGCCGAGTAGCGTCTGACTTCAAGCTTTCACTCACGTACGATGCTTGCAAGTCTTCGAAATAATTAACAAGCACTCTAAAAATAAAAATCAATAACATTAATTAGTTATATCAAATTAAAAAATAAAATTATAAAACTACATATATAATATAATTTATACTTACCAAATTTAAATGAAGCTTAAGAGTAATTTTGTGTAGAGAGAAGGAGGAGAGAATGGTTAGAATGAAGTTTTAGAGAGAAGTTGGATGTGAAAAAATGAAGGAGGAGGGGAGAAAAATATATATAGGGTCACGTTGGGCATTTGTGGCGGCCAAAGCAGCCACAATGCCAACGGATACATCATGTTTGTGGCGGTCTGGGCGGCCAGAAAAATCAACGGCTATAATGCCATTTGTGGCGGCCTTTGCCGCCAGAAAAGCCAACGGTACAATCCATTTGTGACGGCCTGAGCGGCCAGAAACGCCAGCTGTATTGGGCCTCCTTTGTGGCGGCCTTTGCAGCCACAAATGCCACTGGTCTCGTCTGCCTTTGTGACGGATTTGGCTCTCACAAAATTGATTTTTTGTGGCTGTAAAAGCCCTCACAAAATCCTTAAATATTTAACTGGATTTTGTGGCTGCCTAAGCCCTCACAAAATCACAATGTTGTAATTTTGTGCAAATGTCAAAATTGAAATTGGTCTTTATTTGTGGCTGAAAAAGCCCTCACAAATTTTTAAATATTTAACTTGATTTTGTGGCTGCCTAAGCCCTCACAAAATCACAACATTGTGATTTTGTGAGGGCTTAGGCAGCCACAAAATCAAGTTAAATATTTAAAAATTTGTGAGGGCTTTTTCAGTCACATATAAAGACCAATTTCAATTTTGACATTTGTGAGGGCTTTTTCGGTCACTAATTTGTGAGGGTTTTATTCGGCCACAAAATATTTATAAAGTTGGCCACAAAATGGTGTTTTTCTTGTAGTGTACATCTCTAGTTTTATTAACATGTCAATATGGTTGAAATAGAAAGATAAAACGTAAATATCAAAAAACAAGTCAAACTAGTGGCCCTATCTTCTCCATTGCCAGTTGAAACACCATAAAATTTTCTAAATTAGCATAATTCATTTTTTTTTTTGACAAAAATAAAATAAAATTTGGTTCCTTTTCCTTAGTGAGCTTCTTCAAAGATAGAATTGTTCGTAGGTTTCCAAACCCTCAACAATTCTAGACTATGCAATGGCGGCTATACAACTTGTTGAGCAGGACCAACCGTTTGTTTTTGTGAAGATATGAGATTGTTTGATTAATCAATTTCCATGTTCTGTAACCCTTCTATGTGTTTTCGCTCTGTGAGCTGCTAATGAGTGTGAAGTAGCAATATTAATCACAAGGAAGATGATTTGAATTGCGATCTTTTTTAAAATCTTAATTCTTATACTTAATTGAAATTAACTCATGATCAATATTGGTTGAAACATAATGTTCATAACATTCTTGATATGTTTAAAATATGGGTTTAATGGATAAAAAAGTTGTATATTGTCAATGCATCACAACTATCATGTGTATGACTTTAAAATTGTTATGATAAAAGTCAAATATTTAAAATAATTTTACAATCATGAAAGTGTATACTCTTTATATTATTAATTTATAAAAACGTTTATGATACATTTGTTTGTTTCAAAATATAAGACTATTTTACAAATTTTTAGATACTTCTATTTATAAAATTATATCCTTTTAAATTTAAAAATGTTAAAAAATTTCGCTCAACTCGCAAAAATGTCAATATTGTTAAATTGAATATCTTATTTCAAGTTTAAACATAAACTTTTTTACAATTAAGTATCCATTTATGATGATTTATTCAAGGTATAAGAAAAAAAAGGCTCAATTGCAGTTTTGATCCCCTATTTTAACTGAATCGCGAAAGTAGTCCCCCCATTTTGTTTCTCCCCAATTTTAGTCCCCCAAACAGAATTTTGGTCCAAAACTTGATGAAATTTCATTTTTTTTTTTTCATTTATTTAAGTCACACAATGTCTCAAGATCTCATTTGCAAGAATTGTACTTGAAATATATGATCATAAATGGTGTAGTACGACTTTAAAAACTAAAATTTCATCAAATTTTGGACTAAAATTCTGTTTAGGGGACCAAAACTGGGGATAAACAAAATGGAGGGACTACTTTCGCGATTCAGCTAAAATAGGGGGACCAAAACTGCAATTAAGCCAAAAAAAATTATCCAATCGCTACTCATTTAAAAATATTTATATATATTAATTATATTAACAATTTTTCTTAATGTAAGTAAATTCTGTTCTAGGATCTTAGTAAATTTTAATGTAAGCTGCTAGTCGTCGGATCAATATTTACTTTTGTTTTTTTATATAAATATTTAGTTTTTTTTTATTATACAAGAGATCGCATGTTCAATTTAACTTAAATAAAATTTTATCGCAACACTAACTATTTAAAAATATTTAATAAATTATATATATATATATATATATATTAATTATATTAATAATTTTTCTTAATTCAAGTAAAATCTGGCTTACGATCTTAGTAAATTTTAATCTAAGCTGATAGCCGTCAGATCAATATTCTACTTTTGTTTTTGGATATGAATATTAAATTTTGTCATTATATAAGCAAGCTCACACAACACACGATTTATACTTCATCCGCCGTTACCATAATCTCTTCTCTTCTTCTTAAACCCTAATTGAAATAAGGGTTTCTCAAATTTCTTCGATGTTGTTCATATCTTTTTAATTTTCCAATTCGTAATGTAGTAAGTAGGCTTCACTATCTGGTCTATGCGGACATCTTCAATTCCCATTCGACTCGTTCCCTTGAAGCAATATTAATATGTGTTGCTCTTTTAATTTTACTTCCACAATCCCTATTTTATGGTTTTGGGAGCACGCGAGAACAACTAAATTTTAAATTTATCTTTAAAGTTTATTTTTTTTTATTCATAGTTTTTCTCTGTTTTTGATTCAATTGAGTAAAAGGGGAATCACTAGTTTTAACTGTGATGAGTCTACAGACCTGTAATGATTTGCGGATATGATTGCATCATTATTGAACATCTAAGGGACTGAGTTTTATTGTCATTCTCCCACTTTATTTTTTTAATTTTTTTCTCACTTTTATTGGATTTTTGTTCATAGTTTCTTTTGGTTTATTTTGTTATGTTTTTCCATAATAATGTTTTTAGAGGCTTCGTATTTTTATATTATTCATGCTTAGTGTGTTTTGCAATTTTCAATTGAAGCCTATAGTTGTGTTCCCCTCGCTATCCAATACTTGCAATTCTGATGCTGTAATTGGACGTCGGGTAACAAAATTTCTCATTTTTGTATTTCAACTATACTCATTAATTATTGATTTTGTCTAGCCTGTAATTTATTAGCTTGGTGCCTAAATTTGTAGAATACACATCTTGGTTTGTAGAATACAAATTTGGTGCTATTTTTCCACCATTCATTCAAATCATATATGCACTTGCACAATCCTTTGTATCTTCTTTGTCCTTTATTCCACCATGAAATTCAAATTTAAAAAAACTTTTTTGTAGCTTACTCAATCCATGTATCATGTAGTTGAAATATGGAGTAAGTCAACATTCCACTCTGTCAATACACTACATAAATGGAGTAACACCTTCAACTTTCATTTTGCACTTATTTGAAATTGATTTCAGAGTTATCTTATCATTTATTTCATCTCAACATTGTCTCGTCATCTTTCTATGATTTAGTACCTTATAATTTCTCTTTGCTTACTTTGTGGAGCATAGTTGGATGAGATATTTCTGTGGACTAAAACAATAATTTGTTAAAGTCTAAAGTAAAACAATATCATTCCCTACTTTTACTGTCATGGATGCTTAGTTAAAGAATGCTTCAAAGAGAATGGAAATTACTTGACATGATTTAACACATTTGACCAAAAAAGAGTTGAAGTCTTTGAGTTGTTCTAGTCAATAGCAAAAGCTATATTATTGTAAAAAACTACCATCCAAAAGCTATATCATCACTCGCCCAACCAATATACAAAAAAATTATTACATTGTATACATAAAAACAAAAAAAGAAGTGATGAAATCAATAAATTCATTTATACATAAAAAAACATTTTCTCATGCTTGAGTTTTTCAAACATTAATTCATTAAGAAAAAAGTCTAATATTTATTATTGGTAAACAAAAAGTCTTAATTTCATTGGCAATTCAAACAATAAGTCTAATTTTCATTGGCAATTCAAACAAAAAGTCTAATTTTCATTGGCAATTCAAACAAAAAGTCCAACTTTTATTGGCACTTCGTATTCCAATATTCATTGACAAATAAAAAATCCAATCTTTATGACCAAACAAAAAGTACAATTTTTATTGGTAACTCAAACACTAATTTCAGTCTTCATTGGTGCATCAAAGCCTAATGATTGCTCATTAACACTTCAAAGTCCAATATACAAAAAAAGGTCTAATTTTCATTAAAACCTAAAACACCATGTCCATTATTCTTTGGGATCTCCTTGAACGCAATCTTCATTGGCTCTTTAAATCCAACTACCTAATATTTGATTGGTAAGAAAAGTTCCAATTTTCATTGCCACTTGAATTGAAAAGTCCAATAATAATTTGCACCTCAACCAAATCCCCACGTTCTATTGGTAACGTAAAATCCCCAACTTCATTGGCACCATATAAGCCTACATCCATTAACATCCCAATATCTAATTTGTAATGGCACCAAAAACCCAATATGCACTAATACATTGGCACCCAATCTGCAGTAATACTCATGATAGAAGAAGTTCTCCTTTTGATGCTTACTCTTCTTCTAAACATGAGCTTGAACAAAGTCAAAAACTTCATCTTAAAGCAACCCTTGACGGAAGAGAGGCTCGTAAAAGAGATCTTAGATTTGTCCAAATTAATGAATTGACCAGAAGCATTTTGATGGATAATAGTTCTCAAGTTGTTTGTTTCAGGCTCATTAGCTGTACAAAAATAAGACTATCATCGACAAAAAATAAGTGAGAGATCGTAAAAGCCCTTCTGGCCATATGTATGTTGTGAATGTCCTCATTAGCACAAGTTTTTTAAATAAGACTTGATAAAATCACTGCACATAAAATGAAAAAGTAGGGTGACAATGGGGTCAGCTTGTCTCAGTCTTCTCTAGGTCTAAAGACCTGACAAGGGCCTCCATTCAAAAGGACAAAGAAAGAAACAAAATAAACACAATTCACAAAAAAAGGATTCAATGAGTAGAAAATCCTATACTATGCAAAACTGCCTTCAAAAAAGGTCGTTCGATCTGGTCATAAGCCTTATATATCCCTTGTTTTATTAACATGTCAATAGGGTTGAAATAGAAGGATAACACATAAATATCAATATTATTATTAAAAAAAAAAGGAAAACTAGTGGCTCTATCTCGTCCATCGCCATTTGAAACGTCATTAAATTTTCTAAATTAGCTTAATTCATTTTTTTTTGACAAAATAAAATTGAGTTTTTTTTTGTTAACGAGCTTCTTTAAAGGTAGAACTATTCGTGGGTTCCTAAACCCTCGACAATTCTAAACTATGCAATGGCGACTAGACAACTTGTCAAGCAGGACCCACCATTTGTTTTGTAAAGATGTGAGATTGTTTGATGAAATCAATTTCCATGTCCTCTAACTCTTCTATGTCTTTTCGCTCCGTGAGCTGCTAATGATTGTGACGTAGCAATATCAATCACCAGAAATGAAGTTTGGATTGTCATTCCTTTTAAAAATATTAATTCATGTACTTAATTTAAATTAACTCATGATCAATATTGGTTGAAACATAATGTCTAGAATGTTATTGAGATGTTTGAAGTAAATAAAAAAGATTAGTTTTAGGTGATATGTGATCAATGAGTGAAAAATAAATAAGGTTAACGATAAAAAAAGATCACACAAAGATGTATCATTGTTCACCCAAGGTGGACTACGTTCAGCCCTCACAATCTGTGAGATTTTCCACTAATGTGCTTTGCATGAAAACATTCTTCTTCTTCACTATATTTCTTGATCACCTTTGATCAATTACATATTTCACATTTTAGTCTTGAAAGGAATATACAGTCACCTTTCAGTCTATAAAAGATTTTTACAAGTACGTTTCGATGACTAAAAAGATTTTTTCAATATACTCAAACTAACTTAAGAGATAGGCTTGAGTTACAAATGATGTATATGATAAAAATGTTTAGCACTTAAAAACTTCTCAACATTTGTTTGAGATTGATTATCAACAAGAACTTAGTAAAATGATCCTTAAATATAATTAGAGAAAATTGAAGTTTTGCTTAAGAGAAGAGCTTTGTTACATGAGTATGAATGATCAAGTGTAGATTGATTGTCTTTAAAAACTCTTGTTTTTCTCTTCTCCTTCATGTTCCTTTTATAGACGAAGAGAAGTTCGAAAAACTCATACCAGTTTGAATGTAGCCATTAATGATTCTTAGCTGAATGTTAGTTTTGATTGAAGTCTATTAAACACATGTTTTATTTTATCCAGATTGTTCTTTGATAAATCCATAACGTTCATGTTTGTAAGTTTGATGGAGAATGTGAATGAGTGAGATAATGTGATGTGATATGTCAGTCTTTTAGTTCAAAAGCATGTAGAGCTTTCTGTAGATAGGTGTAACAACATTGTACCTGTGTCCTTGCTCACAACTCATCAATCTGGAGGTTGTTTTCCTCATTTCGGACTTCAACTCGAGTTCTGGGCTTGACCAATGATTTGAACAGTTTTGATACTCATAACTTGTGGTTTGGACTATAAATTTTTTTTTTGTCTTTACTTTATCTTTACTAGGGAACATCCAAAACGTTCTTATGGTCATTCTCCAGTTTATTTTGACATTGAGTTTGATGAGTTTTTTAAGATCAACTTTAAGTAATGTGTAACACGTGATGTTCTTGATTTATTTCATAGAGAGACATGTGATTTTTGCATGAATATATTTGATCACCTATCTTTGAATAAATTACTCAAAAGCACAAGTTAAATGGCAACATAATCGTACTCATAATTAGTGATTAATTAACTGTTTGTTTATTCTTAAAACACTTGATTTGAAATTTTGCTTCAACAAATTGGTCCTATTTTTCTTTTATCTCGAATTAGGGATGGACATTCTTTTCCACCTGTGCAAGGCTTCCGTAGTATGATTATTCTTAGATAATTCTTCATGAGCATTGTTTGCTACCTATGCAACTTCACTTATTTTACTTGTTGCAACTGGTTTTGTCAACTTGTCATTTCCCACATTCTCCCTTTCTTTGGTAGTTTTGTTGCTTATTGTTTGTGATTCCAATTGTTGAGTTGTCTTGGTCTCAACATCACTAGGTTCAATTGTTTTGTTTATTTTTTTCTTCTTGTGAGGATTTAGAGGGACGTTTGTCGCCACCTGAATTGGAGTGAATCACATTTTTTAGTGTTCCTTTGATATGACCCTTAAGAAAGATCCCAATTTTGGGGATTTGACCCCAATTGGGTCTTGATCAACACAACACATATCTCCATGCACAATAATGTTGTAGTAGTAGTAGGGTTGATACTGAGTCAACTATGGCAGTGACTGAGGGGGACTTGTTCTGTGATAAACAAATGACTCCAAACAAGAACCTCAGGGCAGCCAATCCTAAGAAAAGAGGTGAACCTGAAGCAGTAAGAGTAAGCGTTCAGGTGCTGGTGCTATGACCTTTTTGCCACCTTTCTCGAATCGAATGATTCAGCGCTCTCAGAAAGCGGATCAAAGGCTTCCTATTCAACGGATTCGGATTATTCGACTTTAGATGCTTCGGATGCTTCCTCGGCCGCGCAGTACGTACTTCTATTTAGAGAGTCTGTTCCTTACTTAGCTAGGACTTTGAGTGTGGTAATCATTACTTTATGTTTTTTCAATTTCCATTTCCTTCAATTGGATTTGGATTAAAAAACAAATCAGCCTTGCTTGTCATTTGCATTTAATTAAAAAACATTAGAAATGAATGAAAAAGAGAGGATGACAAATTGAGAGAATCCTAATATCTACAAATACACAGTAGTATATTTTTTTTACTCAAATTAATTAATTAATGATTACAAATTAAAAATATAGACAAATTACTTTAATTTTAATGAGAAAAAAAAATAAAAAATATAAACAAATAAAAGAATAAAGATAAATAGATAGGTATCTTACAAGTGCTTGTGTAGAGTGGGTGGTTGGTTGAGCGAAGCGCGTCGGCGTTGGAAGCGATTCCAAATACGAAATGGGAATGAAGGACTCACAGAAGCAACGGTTTGATGTTGATGAACTGATGCACAAAACTGGATATTTCATTACAATGATATAATGTGAGCACTATACTTTACCAAAATGGTTCGAAAGTGTGGAATTTACTTGGATGGGGGAAGTTGCATTTTTTGCATAAATATAATCTTATATAAAACAAGAGTTTGTATGAGAATAAATTTCGAAGATTTTTGGTGATATTATATGGGAATTGCATTTTTGGTTTCAAAATTTTTCAACAAGTTAATGTCTCCAACTATCTCCTTACCAGTTGTAAAGAACAACTAGAATTTATATTAGACTTGCTTAATGTTTGGTAGCAACAAGAATCAATTTAAGTTTAAATCATGATGTCTAGAATATGTAAAACATGAGAGAAGACATTGCAAGCATAACAATTCAAATGAAAAGAAAATTAAGCTCTCACCTTAAAAGATGAACATGCATGAAAGGAATTCAAGGATTAAACTCTCACCTTTTTCTATCTTTATACACTTTCTTCTCAACTAGCACAATTGCCACCAATACTCCATTAAAATCATAATACAAGAAACATAAACAATAAACATTGGTATTGTGTGAAATGGAGTAGCACCCCTTGGCTCAAATAAATAGGAGAAAGATAGAGCAAAATGATAAATAAATAAATAAATAAAT
>NC_021161.2:39734082-39752581 GCF_000331145.2 Cicer arietinum
AAATTTGCTCACAAATCATTTTATCAAAATTTATTTTAATTATTATTTTAAAATTTATAATCACTTGAGTTAGATCGTTTATTATAATTATTTCAATTCACAGGATATATCTATATTGTTACGTTATTAACACTATTATTCACGTAAAAAATAGTCCATTGATTCTGTATACAAAAAAAAAAACTCCATTCTGATTTGACTTTAATGCTGCTCGCGGATAACGGCATCATAATTGCTTCTTCTTTTTCAAGATGTGTGCAGGTGTTGTACACAATTATAGATTTACATAATACAAGTGTTGAAAATCATTTTTTATTGTAAAGTTTTATACTAGTAATATTCTTTTATTTATATGAAGTGGTAAAGGAAGCTTTATCAAAATTTTCAATTCTTACACACACATGGGACTACACTTAGTTTGTGTTTGGTTCTCCGCCCTCACAAAATTATTTTTGAATAAATGAATTATATAAGATTAGTTTAGTTCAAAACGATTTGAACGCAAGTGATTTATATTTTATAATTAAATATATCATATGAAGTTAAAAAATTATAAATTTTTTAAAATAAATTTAATTTAATTGATAAATATTAATATTATTAAATTGAATCTTTTACTCTTATCGAATTAAAATATTACTATAAGTTAATTATTTTAGAATTTACTAGCTCTTTTAAAATAAAAAATATAAATTTTAGTTTTAAAATAGAATTAAACCTAAAAATACACCAAACTCAATAAATAATATTCAAATCAATTTTTACGTGCCAAATCATTTTTACTGTTTTTGACTCAAAAATCAAACACTCAATTATTCATCGCATTAGATTATTGTTTTTAGATCGGTCTATATACATGAAGAAGTATGATACTTAAATAAGGATAAGTAAATATTTATTTAGAATAAAATCGATGTTGTTAAACTCTTAGATTTTAATTTAATTATCGATATTATTTATTTGATGTTTTATTTTAAATTCGACTTTTACGGAGACACACACCAAGCCAAAGCCAATATGGCCAAATTAATTTGCAAATATGGTTGGTAGCTCCACGGGAGTGAGAGAGATATCGGAGATGTCACAAATTGAGGATAAGATGTGCAATTTTTATTTTTATTGAGGATATTTTTTAATTTCACTTATATTAAAGTTCCTGTTTACATATTTTTTTGGAAAATTACTCCTACCAAAATCAAAACTCAATTAATAGATGAAAGATATTTGAGTCTTATCCATTATCTATAATCATAAATCAATTTAGTTGTTACATATTTATCAATAAAAAAATAATATTAAGTAGGTCTACCGTAAAATTAATATAACGATTAATGTTAATCAAATTCTACTCATATCAATAGCCAATCCAATTTAATTAACTCACATCTATACAATTTAATTTAATTCACATTTTTCGTAAGTCTCGCGCACATCTATTGAAACAAGATGGTTGAAAGTTTTTTTTAAGCTTTGTTTATGAATTTAAAAGCGAAGGGAAGGGAAGACTTATGAGGAAGAGGAAAAAAAAAAATATAAATTTTGTAGAGAATAATTATGTAGAAAATGATAAAAAGATGTTTATAATTAATATATTTTTAATTTATAGAGTATTATCATAATATAAAAAATTATATGAATTATTTGTCTGATTCTTTTAAAATCTTCCTTCAATACAATTTTTGAATTTATCAAAATAAGAGAAGATTTTGTATTATAAATAAAAACAATCTATTGGTCCATTTTATACGAACTCTAACTAATATTTTCTATTTTTTATCCACAAATTTGAATATTGCATTTGATACGAAAGATATAAATAGAAAATAGTAATCAGAGGGTGCCGCAAGCCATATGACAATGTTCTCCTACATTAGTTCATTAAATAGGGTTCTTCATCAAATATGTGTCATCTTGAAACAATTCATTTATATCAAAGGTTTAACTTTTAAGAATCATATTAGATTCCACAACTTTAATTCATACATTAATATTTTACTTATATTATTAAATTTTTATAACAATAATATAAATTAAATATTAAATATATGACATAAATAATTAAAAATAATAAAAATAAATAATATTGGGATTGGTGGGTGGTGATGGTAATCGAAAATTTTGAATATTAGGATGGTGATAATTTTGCGCAACCAAATAATTTGAAGTGAAACATTAGGTGACCGAAATTTTAAAATTTTAATGAATAAATAAAAAGTATAATATCATATTGCATATAAGAATTTTAAGTCGTACATTTACAAAAATATATTAAACTAGATCAACTTTTAGTTTACATTTTTAGTAATTAAAACTTAGTTGGAATTTAGGTTCGAAAATTTATTTTATTTTATAATTATAGTAGTTATTTTTGTAATTTATTTTATAAATTATTCCCTGACTTCTTTGTAATAGACATTTAAATTATAATTTAGTATACACAAAAAATTATGTATTTGGTCGTCTGTTGGGTTGTCTTAAAGATTTTATAGGCCCGTTCTCATCTTAACAATATAGCCTAATAAAAAAAAAATACAATTTTAATAATTAAAAAAATTAATAAAATAAATTTTAGTCATATGTACCAATCTATATGATGAGTATCTACACATATCAATCTATAAGATACAATTTACATGTCACCTTTACATATTAGACTCAAATATACATCGATAGTCCAACAACCACAGTTCAATTCATAAAAATAATTCTACTCATAATATCGATTATAGATTCCTAAATTACAACAAAATACACAATAATATCTGAATTTAGCAGCATATTTGTTAATGTATGTTATGGCTAGTCAAAATTTATCACCGATTAATATATATTAAACCACAATTATCCTATAGACTGATATAATTTGTTTTCACAACTTTGTCACAATTAATAACTATTCTTATTCTTCTCGCCGTCGACCAACCAATCCCGCCCAATCTGTTTCCTTCTTATTCTTCTCGCCGTCGACCAACCAATCCCGCCCAATCATGTTTCCTTTTTCTCGCCGTCGACCAACCACGTTCTCATTGTCAATCGACCACTGTTCTCGTCATCACTGTGACCAGCGTTCTCGCATCATCGGTAACTTTTAATTTATGTATTGTTTATATATTTTTGCAGCTTTTAATTTCTGTTTTGTTATTTATGTGTTGCTCTTTGTAATTTCTGTGTTGTTCTTGTAATTTATGTTCTGTAATTTATGTTTTGTTATTTATGTGCTTTGAATTTTTGTAATCTCTGAACCTGTGATTTTAAACCTGTGCTTTGAATTTCTGAACCTGTGCTTTTAATTTTTGTAATTTCTGAACCTGTAATTTATATAATCACTCGTTATTTTAAATGAACTTTTTTTAAAAGGAAGGTTCCAATTGCTTAATATTCTTTAAAATGCGATGTTAAATATCAAAATATAACTTAATTTCATTGACATATAGGTCATACCAGACTTCTATAAAAAATGTTAAAATGAAATTGGCTTTTAAGTAGACTAATAGGTCATACCAGACTTCTATCAAGGTCAAACTCATACCTAAAAGGTAAGCATATGACAAACCACATGCCATGCTTAAGCATTGAATTTATTGATTGGTCAGACTCAGGCCTAGCAAACCCTAGGTCGGCCTAACTTTTTTCCACCTCTATCTCACAATGGCCTCCATTCAAAAGGACAGAAAGAAACAGAAGATACACAATTCACAATAAAAGGGATCCAATGAGTAGAAAATCCCATACTACGCAAAGTTGCCTTCAATAAAGGTCGTTTGATCTAGTGATAAGCCTTATACATCTCTAGTTTTATTAACATGTCAATATGGTTGAAATAGAAAGATGAAACGTAAATATCAAAAAATAAGTCAAACTAGTGGCCCTATCTTCTCTATTGCCAGTTGAAACACGATTAAATTTTCTAAATTAGCATAATTCATTTTTTTTTTGACAAAAAATAAAATAAAATTTGGTTCCTTTTCCTTAGTGAGCTTCTTCAAAGATAGAATTGTTCGTAGGTTTCCAAACCCTCAACAATTCTAGACTATGCAATGGCGGCTAGACAACTTGTTGAGCAGAACCCACCGTTTGTTTTTGTGAAGATATGAGATTGTTTGATTAATCAATTTCCATGTCCTGTAACCCTTCTACGTGTTTTCGCTCTATGAGCTGCTAATGAGTGTGAAGTAGCAATATTAATCACAAGGAAGATGATTTGAATTGCGATCTTTTTTAAAATCTTAATTCTTATACTTAATTGAAATTAACTCATGATCAATATTGGTTGAAACATAATGTTCATAACATTCTTGATATGTTTAAAATATGGGTTTAATGGATAAAAAAAATTGTATATTGTCAATGCATCACAACTATCATGTGTACGACTTTAAAATTGTTATGATAAAAGTCAAATATTTAAAATAATTTTACAATCATGAAAGTGTATACTCTTTATATTATTAATTTATAAAAACGTTTATGATACATTTGTTTGTTTCAAAATATAAGACTATTTTACAAATTTTTAGATACTTCTATTTATAAAATTATATCCTTTTAAATTTAAAAATGTTAAAAAATTTCGCTCAACTCGCAAAAATGTCAATATTGTTAAATTGAATATCTTATTTCAAGTTTAAACATAAACTTTTTTACAATTAGGTATCCATTTATGATGATTTATTCAAGGTATAAGAAAAAAAAAGGCTCAATTGCAGTTTTGATCCCCTATTTTAACTGAATCGCGAAAGTAGTCCCCCCATTTTGTTTCTCCCCAGTTTTAGTCCCCCAAGCAGAATTTTGGTCCAAAACTTGATGAAATTTCATTTTTTTTTTGCATTTATTTAAGTCACACAATGTCTGAAGATCTCATTTGCAACAATTGTACTTGAAATATATGATCATAAATGATGTAGTACGACTTTAAAAACTAAAATTTCATCAAATTTTAGACTAAAATTCTGTTTGGGGACCAAAACTGGGGAGAAACAAAATGGAGGGACTACTTTCGAGATTCAGCTAAAATAGGGGGACCAAAACTGCAATTAAGCCAAAAAAAATTATCCAATCGCTAATTTAAAAATATTTATATATATTAATTATATTAACAATTTTTCTTAATGTAAGTAAATTCTGATCTAGGATCTTAGTAAATTTTAATGTAAGCTGCTAGTCGTCGGATCAATATTTACTTTTGTTTTTTTATATGAATATTTAGTTTTTTTTTTATTATATAAGAGATCGCATGTTCAATTTAACTTAAATAAAATTTTATCGCAACGTTAACTATTTAAAAATATTTAATAAATTATATATATATATATTAATTATATTAATTTTTCTTAATTCAAGTAAAATCTGGCTTACGATCTTAGTAAATTTTAATCTAAGCTGATAGCCGTCAGATCAATATTCTACTTTTGTTTTTGGATATGAATATTAAATTTTGTCATTATATAAGCAAGCTCACACAACACACGATTTATACTTCATCCGCCGTTACCATAATCTCTTCTCTTCTTCTTAAACCCTAATTGAAATAAGGGTTTCTCAAATTTCTTCGATGTTGTTCATATCTTTTTAATTTTCCAATTCGTAATGTAGTAAGTAGGCTTCACTATCTGGTCTATGCGGACATCTTCAATTCCCATTCGACTCGTTCCCTTGAAGCAATATTAATATGTGTTGCTCTTTCAATTTTACTTCCACAATCCCTATTTTATGGTTTTGGGAGCACGCGAGAACAACTAAATTTTAAATTTATCTTTAAAGTTTATATTTTTTTATTCATAGATTTTCTCTGTTTTTGATTCAATTGAGTAAAAGGGGGAATCGCTAGTTTTAACTGTGATGAGTCTACAGACCTGTAATGATTTGCGGATATGATCGCATCATTATTGAACATCTAAAGGACTGAGTTTTATTGTCATTCTCCCACTTTATTTTTTTAATTTTTTTCTCACTTTTATTGGATTTTTGTTCATAGTTTCTTTTGGTTTATTTTGTGATGTTTTTCTATAATAATGTTTTTAGAGGCTTCATATTTTTATATTATTCATGCTTCCACAATTTTAAGTGTGTTTTGCAATTTTCAATTGAAGCCTATAGTTGTGTTCCCCTCGCTATCCACTACTTGCAATTCTGATGCTGTAATTGGACGTCGGGGAACAAAATTTCTCATTTTTGTATTTCAACTATACTCATTAATAAATGATTTTGTCTAGCCTGTAATTTATTAGTTTGGTGCCTAAATTTGTAGAATACACATCTTGGTTTTATAGAATAAAAATTTGGTGCAATTTTTTCACCATTCATTCAAATCATAAATGCACTTGCACAATCCTTTGTATCTTCTTTGTACTTTATTCCATCATGAAATTCAAATTTAAAAAAACTTTTTGTAGCTTACTCAATATCATGTAGTTGGAATATGGAGTAAGTCAACATTCCACTCTGTCAATAAACTACATAAATGGAGTAACACCTTCAACTTTCATTTTGCACTTATTTGAAATTGATATCAGAGTTATCGCATCATTTATTTCACCTCAACATTGTCTCATCATCTTTCTATGATTTAGTACCTTATAATTCCTCTTTGCTTACTTTATGGAGCATAGTTGGATGATCTATTTCTTTATACTAAAACAACAATTTGTTAAAGTCTAAAGTAAAACAATATCATTTTCCACTTTTACTGTCATGGATTGTTAGTTAAAGAATGCTTCCCACTTTTACTGTCATGGATGTTTAGTTAAAGAATGCTTCAAAGAGAATGTCATGGATGCTTAGTTAAAGAATGCTTCAAAGAGAATGGAAATTACTTGACATGATTTAACAAGTCTTTGGCAATCTTCAATTAACACATTTGACCAAAAAAGAGTTGTCTCTAAGTTGTTCTAGTCAATAGCAAAAGCTATATTATTGTATAAATCTACCATCTAAAAGCTATATCATCACTCACTCAACCAATATTGTAGATTGCTATCAAGATATAAAAAAAAATTATTACATTGTATACATAAAAACATAAAAAGAAGTGATGAAATCAATAAATTCATTTATAAAAAATTCATGTAGCTTGCATGCATCACTTTAGACAGCATTACATGCTCAATGCACCTTACATGCTCTCATTAAGTCCAATGTTCATTGACACTTCAAAGCAATTTGTTCATTGGCACTCAAAGCCCAATATTTATTATTGGTAAACAAAAAGTCTAATTTTCATTGGCAATTCAAACAAAAAGTCCAACTTTTATTGGCACCTCATATTCTAATATTCATTGGCAAATAAAAAATTCAATCTTTATGGCCAAACAAAAAGTACAATTTTCATTGGTAACTCAAACACTAAGTTGAATCTTCATTGGCACATCAAAGCCCAATGATTGCTCATTAACACTTCAAAGTCCAATATACAAAAAAAAAAGGTCCAATTTTCATTAAAACCTAAAACACAATGTCCATTATTCTTTGGGATCCCGTTAAACGCAATCTTCATTGGCTCTTTAAATCCAACTGCCTAATATTTCATTGATAAGAAAAGTTCCAATTTTCATTGCCACTTGAATTGAAAAGTCCAATAATAATTTGCACCTCAACCAAATCCCCACGTTCTATTGGTAACGTAAAATCCCCAACTTCATTGGCACCATATAAGCCTACATCCATTAACATCCAAATATCTAATTTGTAATGGCACCAAAAACCCAATTTGCACTAATACATTGGCACCCAATCTGCAGTAATACTCATGATAGAAGAAGTTCTCCTTTTGATGCTTACTCTTCTTCTAAACATGAGCTTGAACAAAGTCAAAAACTTCATCTTAAAGCAACCCTTGACGGAAGAGAGGCTCGTAAAAGAGATCTTAAATTTGTCCAAATTAATGAATTGACCAGAAGCATTTTGATGGATAATAGTTCTCAAGTTGTTTGTTTCAGTCTCATTAGCTGTACAAAAATAAGACTATCATCGACAAAAAATAAGTGAGAGATCGTAAAAGCCCTTCTGGCCATCTGTATGTTGTGAATGTCCTCATTAGCACAAGTTTTTTAAATAAGACTTGATAAAATCACTGCACATAAAATGAAAAAGTAGGGTGATAATGGGGTCAGCTTGTCTTAGTCTTCTCTAGGTCTAAAGACCTGACAAAGGCCTCCATTCAAAAGGACAAAGAAAGAAACAAAATAAACACAATTCACAAAAAAGGGATTCAATGAGTAGAAAATCCTATACTATGCAAAACTGCCTCCAAAAAAGGTCGTTTGACCTGGTCATAAGCCTTATATATCTCTTGTTTTATTAACATGTCAATATGGTTGAAATAGAAGGATAAGACATAAATATCAATATTATTATTAAAAAAAAAAAAAGGAAAACTAGTGGCGCTATCCCGTCCATCGCCATTTGAAACGTCATTAAATTTTCTAAATGAGCTTAATTCATTTTTTTTGACAAAATAAAATTGGGTTTTTTTTCGTTAACGAGCTTCTTCAAAGATAGAAATGTTCGTGGGTTCCTAAATCCTTGACAATTCTAGACTATGCAATGGCGACTAGACAACTTGTCGAGCAGGACCCACCATTTGTTTTGTAAAGATGTGAGATTGTTTGATGAAATCAATTTCCATGTCCTGTAACTCTTCTATATCTTTTCTCTCCGTGAGCTGCTAATGATTGTGACGTAGCAATATCAATCACCAGAAATGAAGTTTGGATTGTCATTCCTTTTTAAAATATTAATTCATGTACTTAGTTTAAATTAACTCATGATCAATATTGGTTGAAACATAATGTCTAGAATGTTATTGATATGTTTGAAGTAAATAAAAAAGATTAGTTTTAGGTGATATGTGATCAATAAGTGAAAAAGAAATAAGGTTAAAGATTAAAAAAAATCACAAAGATGTATCATGGTTCACCCAAGGTGGACTAAGTTCAGTCCTCACAATCTGTGAGATTTTCCACCGATGTACTTTGCACCAGAACATTCTGCTTCTTCACTATATTTCTTGATCCACTTTGATCAATTACATATTTCACATT
The DNA here is from genome assembly GCF_000331145.2 of Cicer arietinum. NCBI lineage: Eukaryota > Viridiplantae > Streptophyta > Magnoliopsida > Fabales > Fabaceae > Cicer > Cicer arietinum. The sequence continues at coordinate 39,743,121 of NC_021161.2, forward strand.
TCAGTATTGAAAGGAATATACAGTCACCTTTCACTCTATAAAGGATTTTTACAAGTACGCTTCGATGACTAAAAAGATTTTTTCAATATACTCAAACTAACTTAAGGGATATGCTTGAGTTACAAATGATGTATATGATAAAAATGTTTAGCACCTAAAAACACCTCAACATTTGTTTGAGATTGATTATCAGCAAGAACTTAGTAAAATGATCCTTAAATATAATTAGAGAAAATTGAAGTTTTGCGTAAGAGAAGAGCTTTGTTACTTGAGTATGAATGATCAAGTGTAGATTGATTGTCTTTAAAAACTCTTGTTTTTCTCTTCTCCTTCATGTTCCTTTTATAGAAGAAGAGAAGTTCGAAAAACTCATACCAGTTTGAATGTAGCCATTAATGATTCTTAGCTGAATGTTAGTTTTGATTGAAGTCTATTAAACACATGTTTTATTTTATCCAGATTGTTCTTTGATAAATCCATAACGTTCATGTTTGTAAGTTTGATGGAGAATGTGAATGAGTGAGATAATGTGATGTGATATGTAAGTCTTTTAGTTCAAAAGCATGTAGAGCTTTCTGTAGATAGGTGTAACAACATTGTACTTGTGTCCTTGTTGTCCTTGCTCACGACTCATCAATCTGAAGGTTGTTTTCCCCATTTTGGGCTTCAACTCGAGTTATGGGCTTGACCAATGATTTGAACAGTTTTGATACTGATAACTTGTGGTTTGGACTGTAAAATTTTTTTTGTCTTGACTTTGTCTTTACTAGGGAACATCCAAAACGTTCTTATGGTCATTCTCCAGTTTATTTTGACATTGAATTTGATGAGTTTAAGATCAACTTTAAGTAATGTGTAACGTGATGTTCTTGATTTATTTCATAGAGAGACATGTGACTTTTGCATGAATATATTTGAGTCCCTATCTTTGAATAAATTACTGAAAAGCACAAGTTAAATGATAACACAATCATACTCATAATTAGTGACTAATTAACTGTTTGTTTATTCTTAAAACACTTGATTTGGAATTTTGCCTCAACAAATTGGTCCTGTTTTTCTTTTCTCCCGAATTAGGGATGGACATTCTTTTCCACCTGTGCAAGGCTTCCGTAGTATAATTATTCTTAGATTATTCTTCATGAGCATTGTTTGCTACCTATGCAACTTCACTTATTTTACTTGTTGCAACTGGTTTTGTCAACTTGTCATTTCCCACATTCTCCCTTTCTTTGGTAGTTTTGTTGCTTATTGTTTGTGATTCCAATTGTTGAGTTGTCTTGGTCTCAACATCACTAGGTTCAATTGTTTTGTTTATTTTTTTTCTTCTTTTGAGGATTTAGAGGGACGTTTGTCGCCTCCTGAATTGGAGTGAATCGCATTTTTTATTGTTCCTTTGATATGACCCTTAAGAAAGATCCCAATTTTGGGAATTTGACACCAATTGGGTCTTGATCAACACAACACATATCTCCATGTACAATAATGTTGTAGTAGTAGCAAAAGAAAGTGCACTTAAAAAATGTGTCAATTTCTTAGATGAATAGAGAAAACACTTAAATTAACGAAATAAATAAATAATAGCTAATTAGACTACGTCAGTATAAGTTCCGAAAAATAATGAGACATCAAACTTTAGAGTTTGGATCATCTAAATCCAAATTTTCCTTAATCTGTCTTAGTCTTCTCTAATTCTTTTAATTTTACTAATTTTTTTTATTGGATTATGATGTGGACCAACCCTATATGAAGGCTAATGAGTTTCAAGAACTAGGAGTGGAAGGACCATTGACTAGAGGGAAGACTAGAAAGCTAAAAGAACAATTAGATAAACAAATTGTTAATTTTCTTAGTCTTAAGACCTATGAAAAGATTGATTTATATTATATTAATCTTTTGGTCATAGAAATATGTTAAGACTTAATTTTAATTTTGGGATGTAATAATCATACCTTATAATTAGGAATTATATTGACTTGTGTGTGTGTCTAAATATTTGGTAACTTAAACACAATGTCATTAGTTGTACGTAGCCTAAATACCATGTTATTTTGTGTTAGGCTATATATGCCTTTTTTTATGGTAAGACATGAGGAGGGACTTTTTGAAAAGAAGCAAGACTTTGGGTGAAATTAGAGAAATGCTATCTAAGGTTATTTTTTGAACCAACTTTGGATCTTATCAAGAGCATCCTACTCTTGTGGTGATTCTACCTTGATCTTGATTCTACCTTGATCTTATCATTCCTTGTGGAGTGTGGCGATTTCTACCATTTCATTCATTCTCCATATTTTTTTCTTTGTGTTCTCTATTTTTTTATTTGGTACTTTGTTTGAAAATATCACTTGGTTAAATCCTTCAAATCATATGGAAACACTCAAATCCATATCATATTGAAAGTTTATATCATTTAAATTATGCATGTGAAATTTTGCATAAATCTAAAATTATTTGATATATTATTGAAATTTATGAAGATTAATGTAGTTATTTAAGATATCATTATGATGTATTTTAATAATATATCGAACGATTTTAAATTTGTGTAAAAAATTACATGAATGATCTATATGATATGAAATTTCAATCCAAACCAAAAAAAAAAATGAAAAAAAAGTAAAATTAAGATAAATAGAAAAGATTGAGATATTAAAGAAGATTTTGAATTGAGAGGATCCAAATCCTGAATTTTTGTTGTTGAAAGATCTGAATACTCAACTCTATTATAAATAAAAGAAATAAGAATAAATCTTTTACTAAAATACATATTCATACTTCTCATTGAGAAACATAGACAATATATTTAAAACTTGGGTTCAAGGGGTATAAAATTGTATATGGTTAATGTATCACAATTATCATGGGCATGACTTTAAAAGTTATTATGATAAAAATCAAATATTTAAAATAATTTGACAATCATGAAAGTGTATACTCCTACCATTATTAATTTATAAAATGTTTTTGATATATTTGTTTGTCTCTAAATATAAGACTCTTTTACAAATTTTTAGATTATTTTATTTTTAAAATTATATCCTTTTAAATTTAATACTACCAAATTGTTTTGGAGTATATACCGTTAACATTGAATCTATACCTAACGAGCAATATAAAAATATTTTAAATCCTAATTCAATTTGTAAAAATATCAATATTATTAAGTTGAACGTATTATCTCAAATTCAAATTTAATTTTTTTTTAATTATGTATCAATTTATGACAATCTATTCAACATTCAGAGAATATATAAAACTTTACCCTAATACTACTCATTTATATATATATAAATTATAAGCTAAGCTGTTCGCCGTCGGATCAATATTCTACATTAGTATAAGTAAAATCTGGCTTAGGATCTTAGTAAATTTTAAGCTAAGCTGCTTGCCGTCGGATCAATATTCTACATTTGTTTTTGGATATTGAATATTAAATTTTTTCATTATATAAGCAACCACACACAACACACGACTTATACTTCATCCGCCGTTTCCGAACTATCTTCTCTTCTTCTTAAACCCTAATTGAAATAAAGTTTTCTCAATTTTCTTCGATTTTGTTCTTAATTTCCGTTTAATCTTTCAATTCTTAAAGTTTGTAAACAGGCTTCACTATCTGGTCGATGAGGATACTTCAATTCCCACTTGACTCGTTCCCTTGAAGCAATAGTAATATGTGTTGCTCTTTCAATTTTACTTCCACAACCCCCTTTTTATGGTTTTGGGAGCACGCGAGAACAACTAAATTTCTAATTTCTCTTTGAAGTTTATTTTTTTATTGATTGATTTTCTCTGTTTTTGATTCAATCGAGTAAAAAAAGGGAATCGCTAGTTTTAACTGTGATGAGTCTACAGACCTGTAATGATTTGCGGATATGATCGCATCATTATTGAACATCTAAGGGACTGAGTTTTGTTGTGATTCTCTCACTTTTTTTAAAATTTTGTTTAATTTATTTTGGCATGTTTTTGATATAATTTGGCTTCAAATTTGTGTTATTTCCGCTTCCACTTTTTAGTGTGGTTTGCAATTTTCAATTGAAGCCTAGAATTGTGTTCCCCTCGCTATCCGATGCTCCAAATTGATGTTGCATTTGGACGTCGGGGAACAAAATTTTTCATCATTCAATGATCTTTTGTTACCCTAATTTATTTATTATTTGTAGAATTCAGATCCATTTTTTTTTGTTTAGAGTTTTAGTATCGTAGATAAGGATGAAGCAAAATATATAATCCAACACTTGATCTGATTTTGTGATGCTAAATATATCTATATGCTCTGAATCTACATCTTGTGCGTTTTTACTTGTTATTATTTTCTTATGTTGAATCAGTTTTGTTGTTCTATTACTATCCTTTACTTCTCATTGCATCATGTGATGAGTTTGGAATAAATCTTAGGACACCTTCCTACACAACTTATGTTGTGGATGAGATGAATTATCCTTACTGATGATGTGCCCAATGTGGTTTTTATCTTAGTTGCTTTTAGTAGCTCGAATGTTTTTTTAAACAAGTTATAAATTATTTCTTTTGTTATTAAGAACATTAAACTCTATAAATTGAAAGCTTATGCCGTTAAATTATGCATATTCTTCGAAACACATTATGTCAACTAAATTGAATTGACTCTTATCAATCGCAACTTTCGATCTAATGAGACATGAAAGATTTAAAAATTTGTCTATTAAAAATATGTTAATGAACCATTAAGATCGAAAAGCTTAGAATTTAACTAGCAAATATTGTTTACTATCTAGAATGACAAATTAGGAGTTGTATTTTGACAAAAAAAATATGTCCGAATTGACCCATATAGATGTGTGTTTTAGGTTACAAGGATTATGAGAGGAGATTCATAAGAAATCCATTCCTTGAAAAAAGATAGCATGATAGTTTTAGATTATTTTATTGCTTTGATTGTTATTTGGTGGAGAATTAGATAATCTTAGGCCGATTCGTCAACGCAATTCTAAATTTTTGAAATATACCAAAAAAGATAGTGATTATTTTATTGGCTGGTTCAAATGACCAATTTGAAGTTGTCAATCCTGAACTGTCCTTATGGACCCTTTCCCAAATTTTAATAAGGTTCTTTCTTTAACATGGTATTGTTACTGAAGTGTAGAGTCACCAGCTTTGGTTAATGCTGTTGAGTGTTGACAATAAAGGTGCTTACATGAGTTGTGTATATTTTGAAAAGATTGGCCACACTGCAGAAACATACTTCGATAAGCATGATTATCCACCAAAACCCAAGCATAATGGTAATACTACTACAATATTTGTGGAGAACATAAAGACTCTTAAGTCTAATGATGTAAGTTCTTAAAAAGACGAATGATCTAGAAATCAAAATCCTTTCACTTTAGGATAAGTCAGAAGTATCATGTGGTTAATTCAACCAGTTAGTACTAGGTCAAATCATATAGAGAAACATACAGTCAATCACATTTGTATCTCATCATAGGTTGGTCTTACTCCAATAAATAATTCTATAGGTAAAACTATGATCAATGACCCTTATTTCCATTCAAATAAAGCTCCTTATATATTGGACTCAAAAGCAACTGGTCACATATATTTTGACCTTAAATATTTTTCAAGCATATCTAAAATTAGACATATTATGGTAAAGTTACCAAATGGAAATGTGGCTATAGCCGACTATCCAGGAACTATAAATGTTTCTTCAAATTTAAAAATGCATGATGTGCCATACTGACCATAATTTTAATTTAATCTAATTTCAAAATTAAGGTATGTGATTATTTGAAATGTACTATTACTTCCCTTGACGATTCTTGTCATATACATGACTTTAAGCCTATGAGGAGGATTGGTATAGCTAAAATGATCAATGGACTTTACTATATGAAGGGATCTCAATTAGATTCTAAAGATTCCAATCTTAGTTGTTTTTTAAATAATGTGAAGTACAAGACTATACCTTATTTTGTTTTATGCCATTTTTTTTCCTTTAGGACATGCTCCAAACAAGTGTATTATAATTCTTATAGAAAAAACTGCCTTATCTTATTTGTAATAAACAAATTTGTGATGTTTGCCATTATTCTAAATAAAGGAAATAACAATATATTTATAGTGATAATAACGCTACCAACCATTTTGATTTGATTCTTGGTGACATATAGGACCTATTTTCTGTTCAATCTAGGCAACATTATAAGAATTTCTAACTGATGATTGCACTAGGTACTTATGGTTGATTTAAGAGAAGAGGCCACATTCAAAATTTCCATAAGATGCTAAGATCAAAGTTATTACAACTGATAATGGTTTGGAGTATATGATGCATGACTATTTTCTGGTCAAGGCATAGTGCACCAAACAAAATGTGTTGAGAACCCTCAGCAGAATGGTAGGATTTGGAGGAAACATCAACACATATTGAATGTTGCTTGTGGACTTCTCTTTCAATCAAATTTGCTTAAAACCTTTCGGTCGTATGCTACTGCTCATGTTGTCCATCTAATTAACATGATGCCTACTCATCTTTTATCAAACAAATCTAATTTTTAACCTTTACATAATTGTTTACCTGAACAATCTTAAAGTTTTTGGATGTTTATGTTATGCTTTTGCTATCAGTTCTCACAAGTCGATGATTGATGTTAGAGCTAGAAAATCCATCTTTCTTTGATTCAAGTCAAGTTTGATGTCAAAATTTCAGACCATTAAGGGAATTCTACACAAAAACTTTTGAATTAAAGATATTGGACCCTTCAAATAATTCATAAGCATTGAATTGGCCGAATCATACAAAGAAATATCCATTTGTCAAACAAAATACTGCATGGATCCTTTCAATGATACAAGTATGATGGGATGCAAACCCACTATCACTCCAATGGATTACAAGTGAAGGCTATATCAAACAAACAACTCACCTAAAATTGAACTAAAGTTCAATGGTTTAAGTGATGCAAATTGGGGAACTTGCAAGGATACCACAAGGCCAATCTCAGAAAATTATTTCTTTTTGGCAAAATCTATCTATTATATAATTTAAAACAGACTCCACTGCCACGTCATACTATTTCCTCTATACATGCAAACATTTTCCACCTCATCAAAAAAGCTGACATGTATATCTTCATATAGCCTCTACTCAATTTCTAAATAGTTTTTCTACAATTTATATACATCATCCACCATTTTATATTATATCTCATATTTAAATATTATTTCATAACGTCTACTCAAAATTTCTAAAATTAATTTCACATTATTATTTCATAACATTTGCATAACATTTTTCACATTAATTCTACATTATTACGTTTTTTTTGTCTACATTAGTCAACTTTACATTTTCGCCTCTACCTTCCATCTACTTATACATTTTTTTATGTCTGAATTAATCTAACTTCACATTTTTGCTTTTACAAATATATCTGAGAGTGCTCATCAGAAGAAAATGCAAAAAATTACAAAGAGGGAGAATAAGTTTTTATGACCTGACTTTGAAGGTCCGATGGAAGGTTTTCATGGCTAAGAAAATGATTGTGATTTAGCTATGAATGATTGTGTAATGGCAATAGGGTTTTAAGTTGAATAAAATAAAGTTGGTGTTCTTCCTCTATCAGTCAGTTTGTGATGAAATATCTCCTAATCAATATCAATTAATATTTGAAATTTTACTACGTGACAAAATTAAATTATATGAGAAATTTAATCATATTTATCTCTCTCTTTCTAAATATGTAGAATTCTATCAATGTATGAATGATTGTGATTTAGGTATGAACGATTGTGCAAAGAAAATAGATTTTTATTTTTCTATTCTATTTGGATTAATAAATCAAGATACGAATCTTAATACAATCTTTGCCATCCATTTTCTTTCACTCATTCTCATATACTAAGTCAACTTATTCTTTTCTAATGCATGAGAAAAGAATAGGTAACATTATTTTGTAACATACTATTGAAAGATATTCTTGGTGTGATAATGCAAATCATATCAAGGTTTCCAAAGTACCCTGAAGGGGATTCGCTGGTTATCTCATTTGCATTCGATTGGTGGGGGCGAATCGAACCTAAAGGCTAGTGTAACAACACGCTTTGGAATTTGCTACATATAATCTTCATCAACAACTTCACTATTAAAGTCTTGCAGCAATTGTCACCAACACAGATCCAACAATCTTTAGGTTCGATTTTATTTTCAATCAATGGCTGCATCACTCAAAGAAATGACATCTAATTTTGTGAAGTTGGAGAAATACAATGGAGGAAATTTTATCCGTTGGCAGAAAAAGATGAAATTCCTTCTAACAACTTTGAAGGTAGTGTATGTTCTGAACACCACAAGACCGCTGGAGAAGGAAGTGGAAACATTAGCAGAAACAAGAGAAAGGTAGAAGTGGGACAATGATGACTATATATGCATGGACCATATTCTCAACGGAATGTCTGACTCCTTGTTCGATATATATCAAAGTAGCATCTCTGCAACAGAACTATGGGAGAAATTAGAGTCAAGATACATGCAAGAAGACACTACAAGTAAGAAGTTTCTTGTTTCTCAATTTAATAATTATAAAATGGTTGATAGTAAATCAGTAATGGAACAAATGCATGAAATTGAACGTATTCTTAATAACTACAAACAACATAAGATGCACATGGATGAAACCATTATTGTATCCTCCATAATAGACAAACTTCCACCTTCTTGGAAAGATTTCAAAAAATCTATGAAACATAAGAAAGAGGACATATCACTTGAGCAATTGGGTAATCACCTTCATTTAGAAGAAGAGTATCGTAAACAAGAGGATACTAAAAACTAATTTTCTCATGAAAAGGTTCATATAATGGAGGAAGGAAATTCAAGCAAATCTTTTAAGAAAAGAAATCGAGATTTTGATAAATCTCATGAAAAACGCAATGGTAATAATGAACAACGAAAGAAAAGAAAAGGAAGTTGTTATCATTGTGGAAAACCAGAACACTTTAAAAATGAGTGCATGTTCTTGAAAAAGAAGAACAAAGAGAAGAATTCAAGTGCAACAAAAGATGATCTTGTTGCTGTCATTTCTGAACTCGACATGATTGAAGATGTTGAATCTTGGTGGATAGACTCTGGTGCTACCCGCTATGTGTGCAAAAACAAAGAACTATTTAAGACCATTGATGAAGAAGATGGAAGTATTTTGTACATGAGAAATGCCTAAACTGTCCAAGTCAAAGGAAAAGGAACAGTGGAGATTGAATTCACTTCTGGAAAAGTACTTACTCTTAAAGATGTATTTTATGTTCCTGATGTTAGGAAGAACTTGATTTCTGTACCTTTACTTAATAAGTTTGGTTTCAAATGTGTATTTGAGAGAGATAAATTTATTCTCTCTAAAGGTGGTATGTTTGTAGGGAAGGGTTACCTTTGTGAGAATATGTTCAAATGTAATGTTGTTAGTAATTATAATAATAATATG
>NC_021161.2:39752783-39755441 GCF_000331145.2 Cicer arietinum
TAGAAGAAATGGTGAATGCCATGTTATCCTATTCTGGTCTATCTAAAGGTTATTGGGGTGAAGCGATGTTAACTGCATGTTATTTGCTAAATAGAGTTCCCAATAAAAGGAACAAGATAACCCCATATGAACTTTGGAAGAAAAGAAAACTCAATCTTAACGATATAAAAGTTTGGGAATGTAGAGCAATTGTTAAGGTTCCTGAACCAAAAAGAAAGAAATTGGGAGAAAGAGGAATTGAAAGTGTATTTCTGGGCTATGCTGAAAATAGCAAGGCCTATAGATTCATGGTTGTTGAATCTAATGACTCATATCCTATTAGCACAGTGATTGAGTCAAGAGATGCAATTTTTCAAGAAAATAGATTTAACTCAATTCCACATCCCAAGGAAACTTTATGTTCTAGTGTACAAATCCTAAAAAACAATGTATATAATAATGATACTTTGACATGTTCAGAACCCAGAAGAAGTAAAAGAGCTAGAAAAGAAAAAGATTATGGCCTAGACTTCTTTATGTTCCTTGTAGAAGGTACAAATGATTCCAGTAACAGTTATGGACCAATTTGCTACAATTTAGAGAGTGACCCAAACACATATGAAGAGGCAATAAAGTCTCAAGACTCTTTCTTTTGGAAAGAAGCCATCCAAGAGGAAATGGACTCAATCATGGGGAATAAAAGTTGGAAATTGGTAGACCTCCCACCTGGATCCAAACCAATAGGTTGTAAATGGATCTTTAAGAAGAAAATGAAAGTTGATGGTACCATTGATATATTCAAAGCTAGACTTGTTGCCAAATGATTTACACAAAAAGAAGGTATCGACTACTTTGATACTTATGCACCTGTTGCAAGAATTGCATCCATAAGAGTGCTTTTGGCACTAGCTTCTATCTATAAGTTTGTAATCCATCAAATGGATGTTAAAACTGCTTTCCTAAACGGAGAGTTAGATGAAGAGCTGTATATGAAACAACCTGAAGGATTTGTTATCAAAGGGCAAGAACATAAAGTGTGTAAATTGACTAAATCCTTATACGAGATAAAACAAGCACCCAAACAATGGCACCAAAAGTTTGATAAAGTTTTGCTTTCTAATGGATACAAAGTAAATGAATCTGATAAGTGCATTTATAGTAAATTTCATAATGGAAATGGTGTTATGATTTATTTATATGTGGATGATATGTTAATCTTTGGCACCAATTTAGATGAGGTAGAAAAAACTAAAACTTTCTTATCAAAAAATTTTGATATGAAAGATTTAGGTGAAGCAGATGTGATTTTAGGAATTAAAATCATTAGAGATGGAGTAAATATTGGTTTATCTCAATCTCATTATATTGAGAAAGTGCTAAAGAAATTTGATCAATTTGATTGCAAGCCTGTTACTACCCCATTTGATCAAATTGTTAGTTTACAACCACATAAAGGATGTCTTGTGGCACAACTAGATTATTCAAAGGTAATCGGCTGCTTGATGTATGCCATGACCTGTACCAGACCTGACATAGCATATGATGTAGGCAGATTAAGTTGGTATACTAGCAATCCAAGTAAAGAACATTGGCCGACTGTTAATAGAGTATTAAAATATTTGAAAGGAACAATTAACTATAGTTTAGTCTATAGTGGATATCCTTCAGTTTTGGAAGGATATACAAATGTCAGTTGGGTAACTTATGTTGAGGATCATGCTTCCACAAGTGGATGGATCTTCAACCTTGGTGGAGGTGCAGTTTCTTGGGGATCAAAGAAACAAACTTGCATTGCCGACTCCACCATGGCTGCAGAATTCATTGCCCTAGCTGCAGGTAGTAAAGAGGCAGAATGACTAAGAAATTTGTTGTATGAGATACCAATTTGGCCAAAGCCAATGGCACCAGTATCCATACATTGCGATAGTCAATCCACACTATCCAAAGCATATAGTCAAGTATATAATGGAAAATCTAGACATATTGGTCTAAGACATAGCTATGTAAAGGATTTAATTTTAAATGGAGTAATATCCATAGTGTTTGTAAGAACTGAAAAGAATCTTGCAGATCCTTTGACGAAAGGTCTGGCAAGGGACATGGTATTGAAGACATCATTGGGGATGTGACTCAAGCCCATATCTAAATAATCATCAATGGTGGAAAATCGACTCACACTTGAGTAACATCAAGTCTTGAGTTCAATGATAAAAGTACACTATTAGAATGATTGCAAGTACTTGAATATAGATACATCTCAAAGACTGAAAGTACTTGGACCATAAGTGTAAAATTGGAAGGTTGAGTCTTACTCTTAATAGACATATAGCATAAATTTGCTGAAATACATATTATGGGTGTATTTCTGATATAGTCTACATTTGTGAGGATGAAGGTGTATTTCTGATATAGTCTACATATGTGAGGAAAAGAAAAGGAAAGGAAAGAAAGGCAAAAGAAAGAAAACGTAACATTTTCCTTCTTCTTCCTCTGCCTCGCGCTCACCCTCCATCTCCCTTTTTCTTCTTCGTTGATTTTGCTTTCTTTTTCTTTCTTTGGCTTCAAGAATAGAAACCCAAGACTGGGTGGGTGATAGGACAAGGATTTCTCAACTTCACTCTTCCTCTTTGATTCGAAAACGAAGAAAAACGGTGTTAGGGATTTCAAAACCGTCAAACA
>NC_021161.2:39755663-39768008 GCF_000331145.2 Cicer arietinum
GGTGGGGGATTGTGAGATATTTCCAAAATATTGGATAATATATGTATGTATAATTCGTGATAAATAACATGAAATTGTTGTTGGTTTAGTGGTTGTGTTCATTGTGTGGAAACATAAGGTCATGAGTTCGAACCTTGCTTTTTCTTTGTTTTTGAATAATTTCTGCCTTGAAAAGACGCGATTTTTTTATTAAAAACAAAACCAAGAATTACAACTTTTCTCAAGTGACATTATTTTTCCTATAAATAGGGTCACTTTGGACAAAATGAACACAACAAATTCAAGTAATTGCCATCCATTTTCTTTCACTCATTCTCATATACTAAGTCAACTTATTCTTTTCTGATGCATGAGAAAAGAATAGGTAATATTATTTTGTAACATACTATTGAAAGATATTCTTGGTGTGATAGTGCAAATCATATCAAGGTTTCCAAAGTACCCTGAAGGGGATTCGCTGGTTATCTCATTTGCATCTGATTGGTGGGGGCGAATCGAACCTAAAGGCTAGTGTAACAACACGCTTTGGAATTTGCTACATATAGTCTTCATCAACAACTTCACTATTAAAGTCTTGCAACAATTGTCACCAACACATATCCAACATCTTTATCAGAAGACAAGCAATGCTAAAGTATAAGGATGATTTTATGACCTCTATGTCAGAGGATAATCAAAACAGAAAAGAGGATGAACAAAACAAAAAAGAGGTTGAACTGATGTAAAATATTCATCCTTGCACGGGAAAAAATCCAATAGTACCATAGTACGGAAAAATGTTGAAAAGCAAGACTCTATAGTTCTTGGAAAATGAAAAAGTCAAAAGTATAAGTCATGTCCTAATTTATGGAAGCTCTATCCTCGTATCAGAGGTTGAACGATAAGAGGATAATATTATGATCTTATTCATCCTCTTACATAGGAAATTGTCAAAAAAGAAAAAAGGTTGTACCTAACCTAAAAACAAGGACCCTAAAAGTCTTGGAAAAACAAAAAGGAATAAGGTTGTACCTAACCTGAAAAGAAGGATCCTAAAAGTCTTGGAAAAGCAAAAAGGAAAAATATAGCTCATGTCCAAACTTCGAGGAAGATTAAACCTCCTATCCGAGGATGAACTGCAAACTCATCCTCCTAACCTTCATAAAGTATGTTATTTTAAGAAAAATATTGAGAAAGTAAAAAGAATTTGTTCATATTGCGGGAAGCATGAACATTTTGAATCTACATGTTACCATAAGAAGAAAACCTCTTCAAAGAGAAACACTAACCATCAAGTACCCAAATCAATATGGGTATCGAAATTACTACTAACTTGTGATGTAGGAATGTCCTCTATCAATCAAGAAAAATGCTTGATACTTGGGCAATGGATACTCAAGACATATGACTGCAGATAGATAGTGCTTCATCTAATTGAAAAATATATAGAGGATCTAAAACCTTTGGAAATAATGACAAAACTCAAATAAAAGGTACATGTATCATTGTGAAAATAACTTTGCTTAAATTGAGGCTATTCAGCAAGTGGAAGGTTTAAAATACAATTTTTTCGACACTAGTGATAATGTCTTTTAAGTTATATTCAAACTTCACTAGTGTGAGGTAAAATTAATATCCTCATGAAATATTATTTTTTCTAAGCTTACAAAAAATAACATTTCTGTTTTATACTTAAATGAATTGTCATCCAAATCATGTTTTCTAAAAAGCTGTTGAAGTCATTATTTTTCATTAAATCATTATTGTACTCATGAAATCATTATTTTTTAAAGTTGTAGAAGTGATAAATGGTTTTGACATTAAAAAGAGTTGGTCATGTAACCTTAAAAAATATTGCAAAATCATCCAAACTTGATCTAGTGAAAGGTTTTCCAAAAATTAGTTTTGAAAATAATAAAATCTTTTAAAGCATGGGTGAAAGGAAAATAAATATTAGAGCAAAAAGAAAAAATATGGACTTGTAATAGTTTGTGATTATTCAAGATTCACTTGGATCCTATTTTTAAAGCATACGCATGACGATATCCTCTCTTAATGTTGATCCTTAAAAGAAAAACAAGAAAGTTTATCTTCTCTTCCTTTAACATTAGTTTTATTTAATATCTTTGTATTTTGTAATTAATTATTCTGTATTTTTTTTTGCCTCTATTTTGAAACATATATATTTTTTATTTTTAGTTTTCTTGTATGTGTATGAATGTCTATATAACCACTTTTCGTATATTTGTTTACTATGTTAATATTTTATACATTCTTCTTTATTTTACTTTATTATTATTATTATTATTATTATTATTATTATTATTATTATTATTATTATTATTATTATTATTATTATTATTATTATATTTGTTTATCATACTTTTGTTATATTCTTTTCTTAATATCATCATCTCTATGAAAACATTGTTTTTATATGTTTAATATTAAAAAGGAAAAACATTCTTTTATTATCTTGTTTTTTTTTTAAAAAAAATTTCATTTCCTTTCTCATACTAGTTTCTCGTAATATAATTTTTTTTATGTGTTATCTTCATTGTTTGACATGTGTAGTTTTTTATCTTTTAATAACTTTATATTTTAGCTTACTTTTCCTTCATGCTCTTAAGACTAAGATGTATGTTCAATATGTAGTAACTTATCTTATAAGATTATTATTTCATTATATGAACATATATCATGAGAAGAGATATACTAATTTTTAAGAAGCCATTAAGTTTTGGGTACCAAAAGTATTTGCATGTCTTTATGCAAGATTACTTGTTAAATCCCTTGAATAAAAAGAGAGGAAGAAAAAGGTTGTTAAGAAAAATCAAATGCTTTCGGGCTGCATTTGTGAACAAAATCATGAATAAGACTGTGAACTTGTTCAAAGGGAGCATACTAAAAGATCATACTTAGATAATGGTCGTGAGGATGAAGAAAAATATCATTATGAAGATCATCAATCTTTTGTAATTTGAGTTTGCTTAATCTCATATCTTCTTTAAAAGAATCTCCATAATCCTCATTTAAAAAATTTAAAGAAGATAGAACCACAAATGCTCTTAGTATGATGATGAGTCATAAGTAAATTGGTATGAACATGTCTCACTCTCTCTATCCTCACCACCTCAAGCTATTATTCAAGAGGATGATCATCTCTAGTGAATATTTAAGAGGATAAACATATCCAACATTTGGTAAATTCTACAAAAGTTGAAATATCCATTCATATCCATCAGCAAGTGTCCTCAAAGTTAAATGAATGAGAATTGGGAGAGACCTAAATTCTTTTTGAAGATTCTCGGATCATTAATCCTCAAAGTCACTAAATGAGGTACACTCAATCTCAGTTCTTATGGTGTTTACATAGTATTAATCTTATGATTCAATAATATTATGTGATTGATTGGATGATTTTAAAATCAAGAATACATGTTAGAAATTTTGATTCAATTTATAAAATTTAAAGATAAATGTATTGCATCACCTTTTATCATGACTCAAATCTATGTCTAATGAAATCCATTCGAGAACCTCTAATATAGTCATTCTTATATTGTTATTCAATGCATACACAAGCACATAATTTTTTTATTATAGCATGGTGCTTTAATAACATGTTAAGAATACATTTCAAATAGATTGATATTCTTTAATGTTTTGGCAAAAGACTATTTTGTTAAGCATAATTTATTGCATGATATTTTCTCACACATTGCAAAATAATCCATGATTTAATTATCATGTTACCTTTGCATATATAAGACTGAATTGTAGTGAATTCTTTATGACATATCATATTTCTATAAGTCTTATGCACATGCATTTGTCTCAATATAAGTTTTGGATGAATTCAACTTGACATGCATATCTTGATTAACATATACTTTCCTTGATGCCTAAGTATGACATTTTCTATTTGGTTTTTTGAAAAATTTGAGATTCTAATATGTATTATATATCAAATATCCTTCTTTAACATGTTATAAATGAATATCCTATTCTAGGATTTATATTTTTGAAAGAGGATATATGATTGGCCTTTATGATTATAATTGGTGTTAATTGTCTCTATTAATTTCAAATATGGTCCGACAAGTTTGAAATCTTCATATTATGTTCTTAAACTTATATTTGGCTCATTCTTAAGCATTCAAATATGTTTTGAATATTATCAGATGATTATCTCATTACACTTACATGTTATGAACTCAAAAATAGAGATGTTAGCATCATCATGCATATTATTATATATTTTTGCATAAAATAAGCGTGGTCATGTTTTAAAGGAAAATGTGGTTAAAACTCAGGGGGAGTTTTATATATTTGAAAGAAAAAAAAGTTACATCCTCTAAAATCCAAAATTTCAAATTATTAGAGAATATCTATCTGATAAAACTGAGTTTTATATATTTGAAAATATTATATTCTTTTGAAACATTCATTGAATTTGATATCAAATCATTTTCTTAAATTTTTTGGAGAGTATAGAGTCAATTACTTAAACTTTAGATGTGCTGAAATGGATGCATTTTTTTAATATGATTTAAGTATATTATTTTAGTTATCATTGTCTATATCTTGATTGCAATGTTGATTGAAATAATAAATGGTGTTCTTACATACTATGATATCTATTGTACAATGCAAATTTGATATGAGAATGAACCTCTCAACTACATGATATATATGTGATCAATTCCTATTCTTGGTGCCTATAATTATCTTTCACCTCCCCAAACTTTTTGATAGATGTCAAAAGGGGGAGAAAATTTAGAAGAAAAGTATAGGATGTAAATGATTAATGAAGAATGTTAACAAATTAAACCTCTTGCATATGTTTAAGGGGATTTTAATTGTATATACATGAACATTCTTTCATTTGTTATTTTATCCATCTAGAAAACTAAGGATTTGTTCTAAAGGTTTGTCATCATAAAAAATGGGAGATTGTTGAAGCAAAAACCTTTTTGATATGTGTTTTATGACAACAAACCTTATGAAATAAATGATAAGTTTTCTAAATGGTGATCTACTAATGTTTGCATTTGAGTTTTTGTTAAAAGAACAGAAGTGGACAAGCTTGAAGTCATTCACATAAACAAGTGCATTGTATCAAGCCAACAATGAAAGAATTGAAGAGGCTGATTCATAAATATCAATATGATGATCCTTAAGCCGATGATGATTATCGCAATATATTGTATCTCACTCATACCTAAAATCTCTTGGAAGAAGTCAAGAAAAACTATGGGTCAAGATGTGTCTATATGAAAATTAGAGGATGAAGAATCCATATATGAGGATGAAAAATCCAAATTAGAGGATGAAGAATCCATATATGAGGATGAAGAATCTAGATATGAGGATGAAGAATCTAGATCAAAGGATGATCACCCATGAATGAACATCGTTGAAAACAGGATCCTCATCATCTTGATAAAAAGGAGAAAAGTTTGACTTAATCCAACATGTTATATGAATTGGAGGATAGACACTCAGAGGATGAATGTACAACATAAATTAACAGAAGATGAATCTTTATCAAAAGACAAGCAATGCTAAAATATAAGGATGATTTTATGACCTCTATGTCAGAGGATAATTAAAACAGAAAAGAGGATGAACGTACGATAGAGGATGAATAAAGTAGAAAAGAGGATGGACTCATGTAAAATATTCATCCTCGCACGTGAAAAAAAAATCCAAAAGTACATGAAAAAGTGTTGAAAAGCAAGACTCTACAGTTCTTGGAAAATGAAAAAGTCAAAAGTATAAGTCATGTCCTAATTTGTGGAAGCTCTATCCTCCTATCAGAGGTTGAACGATAAGAGGATAATATTATGATCTTATTCATCCTCTTACATAATGAATAGTCAAAAAGGAAAAAAAATGTTGTACCTAACCAGAAAAGAAGGACCCAAAAAGCCCAAGGATAATCAAAACATAAAAGAGGATGAATGTACAACAAAGGATGAAAAAAGCAGAAAAGAGTATGAACTCATGTAACATATTAATCCTCGCACATGAAAAATTCCAAAAGTACCATAATACAAAAAAGTGTTGAAAACCAAGACTTTATAGTTCTTGGAAAATGAAAAAGTCAAAAGTATAAGTCATGTCCTAACTTATGGAAGCTCTATCCTCCTATCAGAAGTTGAATGATAAGAGGATAATATTATGATCTTATTTATCCTCTTAAATAGGGAATAGTCAAAAAGAAAAAAAATGATGTACCTAACCTAAAAAGAAGGACCCTAAAAGTCTTGGAAAATCAAAAAGGAAAAAGGAAAAAAGGTTGGACCTAACCTGAAAAGAAGGACCCTAAAAGTCTTGAAAAAGCAAAAAGGAAAAATACATCTCATGTCCAAACTTCGAGGAAAATTAAACCTTCTATCCGAGGATGGACTGCAAACTCATCCTTCTAAGCTCATGTATTACTAGGACAACTGAATGACACTTTGGTATATCAGATTAATGACCATGGACATTTAATCAAGTCTCTAACGGTCACTTAATACTTTTCCTCATGGATGAAATTATAACCTCTATCATTAGAGGATAAACAACGTAGAAGAGAAGATGAACTTATGTTTTCTATTCATCCTCACACATGGAGAAAGAGTAAAAATACCAAAGTACAAAAAGTGTTGTCTTTGACTTATGTGGCACGACATTATATGTGTTGGGAAAAGAAAAGGCCAAAAAGGACAAGTCACATCTAAATTAATGAAAACCTCATCCTCATACAAACAAGATTCGAGGATGGACCACTACAGTCATCCTCTCAGCATACTTAACATGAGGATACATGTTAAATGACAGTTTTGCAAATAAAGACAAGTCCAAGGAAACTTAGCAAAGTCTCCAACAATTATATTTTTCTAACCCACATGTTTGAAGCTCTAAAGGTAGTTATAAATAGAGGAGTATTAATCTTCAAACATCAAGAGAATCATCTACAAGAAAACATTCAAGTTATTCAAGCTTATCATCATTCTCTTCATTCTACACACTCTTCCAAACTTAAATAGATACGAGGATCATTTTTATTAAGTGTGTTATATACAACTTCACATCACTATCTTATCTTAGAAAGTTGTAATTTGATCCCCAAAATAAATCAAACACATTACTACTTATATATCCTCAAGTTGATATATACTTGAGTTATTTTGTAAGACTGTTAAGGCTAGTAAAAATACAGTGTTGTAAGTCTGGTGAGGCTAAGAAAATACACAGTTGAAAAAGAGTTCCGTAAGAGGACAAACCATTTTGAGTTATAGTGAAGACTCACAAGTTTGTGAGGACTGAACGTTGCCTACATTGGGTGAACCAGTATAAATTTAAGTGTGTCATTTTATATACTCTCTCCTCTTTATTTATTTAACTATCACTTACAGTTTCAAATTTCTATCCTCTGACTTTTATCCTCTCGTAGAGGATACAAAGTTAAAAGAAAATTTTGAAAGCTACAATATCTCTATTAACCCTCTTCTAGTGATATTTTAGCTACTTCAGACATTTGTCTAACTAACAAAATTTTGAACCTTATGTGGCATTACATTAGTTATGGGTGTATGAAGATTATGTGGAATGAGGGTGCTTTGGAGGAATTTGCTCCATCAAGAGGCATTCGTCATCGAAAATATTTTTCAATCTGATTAATGTTTTGACTGATCAATATCAATGGTGACTCGTCAAACTTGGTGTTAAAGACTTGTGTATATTCTATCTATATTTGAGGACAATGTCCTTGTATTTTCAATGGCTAGGGATGATCATGTGCTTCTAATTAATTTTATTATGATTTTTATATTGTATAGGTGCGTAGTGAAAATTTTTGTGAGGGAGCCTCGATGATTTATTAAAAGAAAATCAAATGTAGGTCTAATTTGTTTATTATAGATAAGGTGAATCAACGCCTCAATGGTTGCAAGTTTAAAATTATTTTTAGGTAAAGAGAGTGAAACTTACTAAAATAGACATTCAATCCATCCTATATTATGCGATCTATTTACTTATTGAGACATGTTTTTGATGAGATTGACAAGAGATTTCATAGGCTCATTAGAGGCGACATGGATGGGAATAAAGATGCACATACTATTTATTTATTGGAAAAATCTTTGCAAACCCAAAGACTAGGGTGACATAGGGTTGATATCAACAAGGGCATATCTTATGAAAGCTGGTTAGGTACTTGTTCATGATCGAGATAATATTTGAGTCAAAAGTACAAATGTGGCAGGAAAATTATCCCACACATTCGAGCTAATTGTCCTTGATCTAATCTTTGGAAAGGAATTTGCAAAAGTTGGAAAAATGTATAGGGATAATATGATTTGGAAGATTGAAAATTGGAAATATAAATGTTTGGTATGATAATTGGATAAAAGGCGGTGATTATTACTGATTCTCTAATTGCAACTCGATTAATCTAGTTGAGGTACCCTAGCTACCTCTCATCCTCATTTTATAAATGTTAAAGAAATCCAAAGGCTAATGAAGCTAGTAGTGACTATTCTATATCTTATGTGATGATTAGAGAAGCTAATTATATAACAAAATCGTCAAATTATATACCAAATTGTATATTATATACAATAGTAATGTTATAATATAATAATATAAATATATATGAATATAATTAAATATAAGACTCATTATTTAAAAGATAAAAAAAATTATTTCTATTATATCACATTAAAAAATAAAAAATAAAAAAATTGTTTTGATCCTTTCATGTATACTTTGAGACCACTCTTCAAAGAAAATACTATATTCCATAACTGAGAAAGGAAAAAATGTGGTAAACTTTTCTTAAAAGTTATCATTTTCCTAATGTTAACGTTTTCCCTTTCTTAATACAATGCACCATGCTAAGACCTTTTTTTTGTCACATGCATGAATTTGATTTTTTTTTTTTTAAATGTAGAAAAGATTATAAATTCTATTATATTGATGTATCGAAACGTTCAATATAATAATATCGACATTTATTAATTGAAATAGGGTTTAAGGCTATAGAATTTGAATATTCTAATAAACTGAGTTGGCACCAAATGCATAAGTAACACGATATTTAAAAGATTTTAATAAATAATTTATTTATAAATTAATTTTTAAATTTTGTGATTAAAATATAAATTCTTTATTACACGCCAATTATTTAACCTTAATTTACAAAATTAACTTTGCTATTTAAGTTATAAATTCTTTTGAACTGCTTTAAATATTTAATTAAACTATCACCAAAACTGCCACATATTTTTTCCTTTTATTTATTTCTTTATACTTTTCTAACAAGGGAATTCAAAAAAAGATAAAAGGGACTCAACCATAGTAATTTAAAAGGTAACATCACCAAATGACTAATCTAACAGTTTTTCTTGCATAAAAGGCTCATAGTCACACAAATGTTATGTATGCAATCAATTGTCCTAAGTCATCACATTATACATGGCATGCAACACTGTTTTTCTTCTCTGGCTCTTTATTTTAATTGCTATAGCAGTGGCATTGAAAATTATCTCATCTCTCAATATTCTTGATGTTATTTCATTAAATCGAAGTAGTTTTCCGGAAGACTTCGTCTTTGGAACAGCAACCTCCGCGTACCAGGTATACATCATTATTCTTTACTCTATTGGAATACAAAATTAAATATTTTTTTTTTTTATTGATTTGAGCTTAATTCATTTCATATCAACATACAAAATATAATATACTTTAAGAAACTTTGCAGACACACTTAATATGTTATGATAACAATATGATAAAAATGAG
Organism: Cicer arietinum; assembly: GCF_000331145.2. Taxonomy (NCBI): domain Eukaryota; kingdom Viridiplantae; phylum Streptophyta; class Magnoliopsida; order Fabales; family Fabaceae; genus Cicer; species Cicer arietinum. Next base: position 39,765,438 of record NC_021161.2, read on the forward strand.
TTAAAATTCGATATTTAAGTCGAGTTAAATGTTCTTTTTTTCACGCCTAAAAATTTATATTTAATTAATCATTTGTTTAAATATTTTAAAAACTTTTTAGGGATGTTTTTAAATATTCTAAAAAAATTTAGGGAATGTTTTTAAATATTCTAAAAAATTTTGGGAGATGCTTTTAATATTTTAAATATATTTGTAAAAAGTAATTCAAAATCTTTGAATAGTACACAAAAATTGACTATATAGTAAAAGATTAAAACTGGTAATAAATGATACTGTGGGGACTAAAAGTCGAATTGTACTTTTATAGAAAATCAGAACAAAATTTTATAAATATTAAAAATATATTTAATCTTGTTTTTTTTGTTTTTTTTTTGTTTTTTTTAATATCTTAGTACTCTTTTCAAGTGTAAAATTGATATCATTTGGAATAGTTATCCCTGCATGTTGACTACGCTAAAGTTTATAACTTCTGAAAAATTGCGGTCACTGGTTGATGACATTTTGAAACTACTAATCACATTTTGATAAAACTTTCTACAACACAAGTTAATTATTTTTCTTGCTACCGTGACGTTTATTTCATGAATTTATTGTGTTTATTAAATTACATATAGTATGAAGGTGCTATAAAGGAAGGTGGTAGAGGAATGAGTATATGGGATAATTTTACTCACAAATATCCAGGTATTTATCTATATCTATTTACCTTTTCTAGATCTGAATATTTAATGTAATTATGCAATCGTTGACCTGAAATATTATTGCATAGTCACATTTTATATTTCAAAATCTCGATTACAAATAGAAACAACGGCCGTCTGATTTTGATCTAAGCGTCCAAACAAATTTTATAATATGTCAAATGTGTTTTTTTCAAACTACAAAAATTTGGATCCATATTCTGTGTGTAATTCTACTTGGTATATAATTTTCCAAAGTTTTCTATCACTCTGGTTGATTTGAATTAGTCCAAAGTATTCTGGTTAATTTTTTAAAAATTTCTAAATTGTTTATTAAAAATCAATTATTTTTATATGAAATTAATGAAAGCATCACAAACAAACAAAACAAATTAACTCATGTATATGTAATAAATATATGTGGACTTAAACAAAATATTTATTTGATCTTACTCAAATAATCTTTTGTCTCAATTCTCCGATTATCAATGAAAGGAGCCAAAATAATTTGAAGATAAACTAGATTGTAAAGTTAAACAAATTATGGTATGACAACTGCCCCTCCTTAATTATATTTAAGGATATTTATTCGTTAAAAGGTAATTGAGGATTGAGAACCAAATTATGTCTCACAATATTGTAAGAAGATGAATTTTGGCATCCAACCCTAGCATGTTATGGTGTGACAATGCAAAGATATCTCTAAATCCTAGATGACTTAGATCTATTCAACCTCTACATTCTTGACCTCTTTTCTTTAGTTTTTTAGGGTCCCCAAATTCATTACTTTAGTATGTTTGTCAACAATGGAGATTCATAAAAATAAAAATAAAATAAAAGGAGAAAGAGAAAGAAAGTTAGGTTTCAATATGGTTATTAAAAAAGGAGAAGCAGAAAGGAAGTTAAGTTCCAATACGATTATTAAAACTATTGAACAATAATTTGATACAAAAGAATCAATAATAATTCCTATTTATAGAATTAGCCCTGTTTTTTGTCTCTAATATTATCATTTGAATCCCTTAAATTTTGTTTATTTTGAAGTCTCCCACTTAAAAAATTTGTCTCATTTTGGACATCTATACATTATAATAAAGCAAACATGATAAATTGGCAAGTTTGACACGTGTCAACAAACTAGAGTGTTAAGAAAATATAAGTTTCTATTAATAGAAATAATACGTGTTTATTTTTGAGAACTTAATGGCCAATTAAAAAAATAAAATGAATTAATTAAAAATAAAAAGTTTTTTTTGTAAGAAAAGCTTAAAACTTGTGTTACATCACGATCTTTGTCCACGATACAATTTAATGGCCAATTAAAAAATAAGAAAAATAAATTAAAAATAAAAGATTTTTTTAAGACAAAAATAAAACTTCTATTACATCAGAAATGCAGAAGTGAATGACCAATTAAAAATAAAATATAATGCACGGTTGAGAATTGAGTGGTCAATTGAAAGGTAATCTATATAATATAATATCTATTTTTTTAGAATAAAATTAAATTTATGTTACACTGACTTTGTACATGCGTTAGTTGAAAAGTTAGTGGTCAATTAAAAAAATAAAAGAATAAAAATAAAAAGAATGGATTAAAAATACACTACACCAGAGGTTTAACTGTTGAGAATTTAGTGGGCAGTTACAAAAGAAGAATACAGTCACTAACACCACGACTTGACAGTTTTTGTAATTGTTTTTTAAACACTACTTTAGCAACCACCCGCTTCAAATTAATTTAATTAAAAAAATTATTTTATTTTACGAATTCTTTTAATATTCCGTTAACCGTCTATCTTTGGTACTCTCTCATTTCTTGCGTCTCCCTTATAAATATCATTCATATTATCTATGTATACACAATTCTTTTAAGCTTTCTTTATCAAAG
>NC_021161.2:39769041-39770643 GCF_000331145.2 Cicer arietinum
ATAAACTAATATAATAATTTATTTATTAAAATCGTTGTTTCCGTGCGACGCACGGGTTACGAACTAGTTTTTATTTTATTTTAGCATTGTAGTATCATTTTTTTTTTTCATTTTAATCTCTAATATATTTATTTTCATTTTAGTCACAATATTTTTTTTCATTCAAGTCTATCACATAAGATTAATTAACCATAAATTAAATATTACAAGGATAAAATACATACATTATATAGACTAAAATAAAACAACAAAAACTAAAATGAAACACAAAAATTGATGGACAAAACTATATTAAAGCCAATAATTTTTTTTTATTCTTCATAAATGTGTCACTTACATTTGTATTCAATGGTGATTCAACAAACAGAGAAAATATTCGACAGAAGTAATGGAGATGTCGCTGTTGACGGATATCATCGATACAAGGTATGATTGACAGGGCATAGAATCATTTTTCTAAAACAATTTTACAATGATATTTTTTATTTATTTACATATAATATAATATATATTTTTATTTTTATTTTAACAAATAAAATATAATTATTTAATTATTCATAATTTATTTAAATTTAAATTATTTATTTAATAGTGTCTATGGATAGTTTTGAATATAAAATTGTCATTACTAATTTAATTTTTTAGTATTTTTTATTAATTTATAATAAACTTAATTGTAGGTTTACTTCTCTTATTTTTACTAATTCACGAAATTGATTCTCATATATTAAAAGTCGATAATTTTGATCTTCCATATGATATTTTAACTTAAAAATAAGGACGTAATATGTTTTAAATAACATCACATACAATATGATGATGTAGAGTGATTAATATCCATGAAATTGAAATAAAACATCAAAAAAACTTACTTTTCAACTTCAGAAATTTTTCATATTTTAAAATTAATTAATGACGTATGAATAATTAATGCATATAAATTGTTTTATATCATAGAATTGTATGTCACATCATTTATAATATATCAAATCGTCAATTTTTAGTTTAAAAATTGGAGGAAAGACTAAAATTATCGACTTTTAAAATAGAGGGATCAATTCTGTAAATTGATTATAATAGAGGGATCAAAACTACAATTAAGCATTTATAATATTTAAAATATAAGTTAATTTAAAAAACTAATATGTAATTGTTCACAATGGTAATTTTGTTATTTAAGTATAATATATATATTATATCATGTCATGATAAAGTGTATATCAAATACATGACAAAATAAAATGTTATCATTTGTGTTTCAAATACATGATACGATAATGTTTATCATATTACTATCCTATCATATCTTATCCTTATCCAGCTTTATATCTTATTATATTTAGTTTAATTTGTATGCACAAAAAGTTTAACAGAGTCGGTTAATCGTGACCAATCATATGAGTGACTTTATAAATAATTATTGCAAAAATCAAACTTTAAAAACTTTTTACACCGACGATATATGTAAACTAAATTCTTAATCAAAACCCTACAAATTTAGCTTATAATAGATGACAATCAATAATTAAATAGGTATTTTGACTATTTTAGTATTTCTAAAGATTGGGTAACAACTTACAACTTCATGTCAAAAAGGGTAAA
>NC_021161.2:39770912-39784451 GCF_000331145.2 Cicer arietinum
TCTTTCCCTTGAAGTAAAAATGTCTCTTACAAACTTAACCTTAGGTCTTACTTTATGTTGAGTGTCCTTGAGCACGATGTCTTGAAATAGTTATTTGATGGAACTCAACTAACATGTATCAACATTTTTTTTATGTTAATATAGTTGCAAAACCTCAATTGGAATTTCTTTTATGTACCAATGTATTTATGCTACAGAAAAATATGTTTTATATTTATTGGAATGGAATCACTTCATGTGTATATATCTATTACAGGAAGATGTTGAAATAATGAAGTATATGAATTTAGATGCATTTAGATTATCCATCTCCTGGACTAGAATACTACCAAGTAAGTTGATTATTAATTGGTTCCTATCTTTTACTTATTAAATATTTAAATAATGCATGCATCAAGTTAATTATTGAAAGCATATAACAAACTATCAACAGATGGAAGGATAAGTGGAGGTATAAATCAGGAAGGGATCACATACTACAACAACTTCATCAACGAGCTAATAGCTAATGGTTATAATCCGATCCCTTTTTTTTTTAACTCATCTTTTAAATATTGAAATTTACATTTCACAATTTCTCAAGACATTATTGCAACCATAATTGAAAAATATTAGTTTTTCAGGTATAGAAGTATTTGTGACGCTTTTTCATTGGGACCTACCACAAGCCTTGGAAGATGAGTATGGAGGTTTCTTAAGTCCTCGCATAGTGTAAGTGACGATGTATTAATTTAAAACTAAAACTTATTCAGAATTGTATGTGTAAATTAAATTTTCTTTTAAGAATATAAGATAGAGATAGGTATTAACCAAAGATCCAATTAGGATAGATGAAATTGAAGAATTCTTTAGATGTGATCTACAATAGAAAAAAGTAATCATTCAAGTTTAAAGAGAAATTTTATTACATAACTATATAACTTAATTAATGGTGCTTGAAACTATACATGTTAGAATAAGTACAAAAGGCAATAAAAAGGTTGAGGAAATATAAGGTTAGATTTGCACTTATTCTTGTGTTGTTATAGGGTAAATATTTTAAGGGCAAAACTTATTTACCATTTTTTATGTACTATATGTTCTGGTACTCACTGAAATATTCTAAAACTGTCTCTAAAGGGATTTTATAAGTGTCTCTATGTTTCTTAAAAAAAAAGTGTCTCTAAAGGTATTTTATTCTCTAACAATGCCACAAAAAAATGTGATAATGCTTTTCTATTGTGGTCTTTTAGATCTGATTTTCGGGATTATGCGGAGCTTTGCTTTAAGGAATTTGGAGATAGAGTGAAGTATTGGATTACCCTGAATGAGCCACCAACTTACGTCACAGGTGGGTATGTTATAGGGACGTTTTCACCTGGTAGATGTTCTGATTGGCAAAATCTCAATTGCACCGGCGGTGATTCGGGGACAGAGCCCTATTTAGTTGGACATCACCTACTCCTTGCTCATGCAGCAGCTGTAGAAGTGTACAAAACAAAATATCAGGTTCATTGCAACTCTTTAATGGTATCAAACTCATGTTTGTAGACACGGCAAATTAAAAACTCATAATGATTTCAATATGAGTTTAAATATCATAGTTAATGTCGAATTGTTCAAATAATACTCGATTTTAATCTTGTTAACTAACTTATTCATTGTTCTGTATTTGCTATGAACAACTAGCCATAACAAACTATGCAACCAACTAACAAACTCAAAACTAAAGTAAACACTAGTGAGCCAGACGCAACAAACTTAAAGGAAAACTATAGAGATATCTAACACAGATGTAATTGAAACAATTTTTTGTCAGACTTTCTAATTATCTTCCAGCTAAACTTAAAATTTGTCCCTTTACCCTAAAAATCAGATGAAGATAAAAAAAATATTGTATCATGATCATCATACATGTAACAAAGCTTTGTATTAGTTGTGTCTATAGACAAGTGCTCATAATAGTTTTAAACACTTGAATACTAAATTGTGAGGGTCTAAATTACTGCAGGTACCATTGTTACTTAAAAGCCAAAGCACAGTTCAAAAGGGTTTGATAGGAATAGCCATACAATCCTACTGGTTCGTGCCGTTTTCAAATAGCAAATCTGATGAAAAAGCTGCCGAACGAGCACTAGACTTCTTACTTGGATGGTTAGTAGCTTAGTTCATACTCACTCTATATGAAATTATGAACTCAAAACCACTTGATTACATATAAAAAAATGGAGCATGATTTACTATTCAATTGAGAGCAAAAAAAAATTGAGTTGAAAGCTTGATTGCAGGTTTATGGAGCCATTGACAACAGGAAACTATCCGCAACATATGCGATCATTGATTGGACGGCGATTGCCGATGTTTTCTAAAGAGCAAAGCAGGATACTCAATGGCTCTTTTGATTTTATTGGATTAAACTACTACACATCTAGATATGCTGCCAATGCACCTCTATTAAATAATACACTGCCTTGTTATCTCACTGATTTTCTTGCCAATATAACAAGTAAATACATCTTTATTCATCACTTAAATCATCATTAAGTTTAACTTACATATATCTATGTTGAATTTGACATATATATCTTTTATTTTTTGTGATGGAAGCTGAGCGCAACGGGATACCTATAGGTCCAAAGGTACGTACAAGTGTGACCACATCAAATGAAGTTTTATCTTTCTGATAAAATAAAAATATGAAATCTTCACTGATGAATTTATATATTTGCAGGGTGCTTCAGATTGGTTTTGTAGTTATCCAAAAGGATTTAAGAAACTATTGCTCTACATGAAGGAAAAGTACAACAACCCTTTGATTTACGTTACTGAAAATGGTAAATACAACAACAACCCTTGATAGAAATTGCAACTTAAGTCTATGAACGAACATAAATATGTGAGCTACTTATTTGTCTAGATGCATTTGGCCTCTAGGCCAATACACACATATATGATATACAAGCATATGGATAATAGATTTATTATCTAGTAATGCACACGTGGATAATAGATTTATCTTCTGATATGTAGTGGTAGTAGTAGTAGTACATGTATATGAGAAATTTTGCTTCACACACTTGACTTGATTTGCAGGTATAGATGAGAAGAATGATCCAACACTGTCTTTGGATGAAGCACTTAAGGATACTCACAGAATTAAATATTATTATGACCATCTCTCACATCTTCGGTCAGCAATTAGGTAATGGTTGTTTATATCTCAAGACCCTTTGTCTACTTGTTTCAATACATAGCTTAATACTTATTATTTTTGAATATTTATAAGGAACGGCGTAAATGTAAAAGGATATTTTGCATGGTCATTATTGGACAATTTTGAATGGACTGAAGGCTACACAGTGAGGTTTGGATCGATCTTCGTAGATTACAACAATAACTTAAAAAGATATCGAAAGCAATCTGCAGAATGGTTCAAGAATTTTCTTAGGAGAATTTAGACTTTCTAGTATACATATATGAAGTAGTTACATTACATTACATTACATGATAATTGTTCCTTCTCATTCTCGAAAGAAATTAAATGATTCCATATATTGTGATTTTTGTGTATGTTCAGAGTCTTTTCTCTTATTGTATTTTAACAATCACCATGGCACACCCCTTTCAACTCCAACCATTACCACATTGACATGACATTCAATTGTTATAAGAATTTTGCATTGCACTCATATGGATGGTAGAAATACAAAACACAGGATAACTCACGAGGATTAGAAAAATTACCTTTGTTAAAAAGTTGAGATCTAGTTGGGATTTCCTTTGGATATTGGTCAAAGCCTCCAAAATCTTCTTATATCCCTTATAAAATGCAAAGAAAAAACAGAGGTAAGCTTTTATAATACAAATCTATTATTCTGATAATGGATTAATTGTAAACAAAACTAGGGAATGCAATTATGAACCTCCAAGTTGAGAAAATCCCAACCTGAACTTGTAAACGTTGAAATTAAAACCGTCTGGTCCTGTTTCCCTCAGTGAATGGTGTCGCGTGCAAAGCATTATTATCTTCAAAAGTTCAAACCACACCATTTAAAGGAGATAATAACAATGGTTTCGTTAGATGCAAGTTCGAGCAATATCAAAATAATTAGATAAGCATAAAGATGATTGTAATCACCAATCCGTTGTAGTCTAGTTGGTCAGGATATTCGGCTCTCACCCGAAAGACCCGGGTTCAAGTCCCGGCAACGGAATCTTTTATTTTTGTTTTTCATAGAATATTTCCGTTCCAACGTATAATACGTTCGCCGTTAGATGTACATTTGCCAACAAAAATTATTGCCAATAGAATTTGATAGGCTAAGTAAGGTATCTAGTGAAACCAACATAATATGATTTTGTAGCAAATTACATGCAATCATAAGTGCTAACTTTTTTAAAAAATGGTTATTTATATGTGATGCAAAATACAAAGTTTCTATCTTTTCTCCATAGTTTTACACTTTTAAAATCAAGAGTACAAATCATAATTATTACATTTTGTGAACCCTTATTTTTTATGTTACAATTTATTGAACAAACCGTCATTTTTTGAATATAGACAATTTTGTCACTTTAACCTTTGAATAAATAAAAAATTCAAATTAGTCTTGAGTCATTTTAACATCTGTCAATTTCATTTTTTACGTTAAGTTGATAGTTAATTATGTTAATTCGATAACGTGAATAATTATGTGACGTATGTATATCATTATCTCACTACTACATATCTAGATGAGTAGATCAGTACCAAAATGAACACTTCTATAAAAAAAATTACTAAAGATTTTTGTCACTTTGAAAATTGCGCAAGGTAAATATAATTCTAAATCATTTTCAACCTTTGCGGAAGAGGAAATGTTAGTTTTAAGTTTAGGTTTAAGGATGAAGAACAAAATCTATACTAAAACATTTAATGTTTAGTGAGTTTTTATTATTTATTATTTTTATTTTTTTATTTTATAAAAAAATTGGTATTAGAGTCATTTTTGTTTTGTTACTTAACTACACATGTGGCAGTAGTAGTGTTCTAATCTATAATGACTCGTAAGCAATGAATTGAGTTTGACACGGTCTCAAAAAATAAGAACAAAACAGAGACATAGTACGGAAAAAAAACCGGTCTCGAGTTATTCCTCGTGTTACTTGTTCTGTCTGAAATTATTTTAAAAAAACAGATTATTATTTGTTATTATTAATGATTCACTTTTTCTATAAAAATTTATCATCAGTTAACTAACTTTATAAAAATGTGTACTGTTGTTGTCAAGTAGGCTTGAATGCATTTTTCAACATTCAAACTATTCTATTTTAGTGGGTGTTTGGTTGCAATCGTGTGAGTGTAGTATATTGGTTTCTGACCCTTGAAGATAATGTTTCTTAAGTGGAGTTATGAATAAATACAGGATAACTCACGAGGATTAGAAAAATTACCTTTGTTAAAAAGTTGAGATCTAGTTGGGATTTCCTTTGGATATTGGTCAAAGCCTCCAAAATCTTCTTATATCCCTTATAAAATGCAAAGAAAAAACAGAGGTAAGCTTTTATAATACAAATCTATTATTCTGATAATGGATTAATTGTAAACAAAACTAGGGAATGCAATTATGAACCTCCAAGTTGAGAAAATCCCAACCTGAACTTGTAAACGTTGAAATTAAAACCGTCTGGTCCTGTTTCCCTCAGTGAATGGTGTCGCGTGCAAAGCATTATTATCTTCAAAAGTTCAAACCACACCATTTAAAGGAGATAATAACAATGGTTTCGTTAGATGCAAGTTCGAGCAATATCAAAATAATTAGATAAGCATAAAGATGATTGTAATCACCAATCCGTTGTAGTCTAGTTGGTCAGGATATTCGGCTCTCACCCGAAAGACCCGGGTTCAAGTCCCGGCAACGGAATCTTTTATTTTTGTTTTTCATAGAATATTTCCGTTCCAACGTATAATACGTTCGCCGTTAGATGTACATTTGCCAACAAAAATTATTGCCAATAGAATTTGATAGGCTAAGTAAGGTATCTAGTGAAACCAACATAATATGATTTTGTAGCAAATTACATGCAATCATAAGTGCTAACTTTTTTAAAAAATGGTTATTTATATGTGATGCAAAATACAAAGTTTCTATCTTTTCTCCATAGTTTTACACTTTTAAAATCAAGAGTACAAATCATAATTATTACATTTTGTGAACCCTTATTTTTTATGTTACAATTTATTGAACAAACCGTCATTTTTTGAATATAGACAATTTTGTCACTTTAACCTTTGAATAAATAAAAAATTCAAATTAGTCTTGAGTCATTTTAACATCTGTCAATTTCATTTTTTACGTTAAGTTGATAGTTAATTATGTTAATTCGATAACGTGAATAATTATGTGACGTATGTATATCATTATCTCACTACTACATATCTAGATGAGTAGATCAGTACCAAAATGAACACTTCTATAAAAAAAATTACTAAAGATTTTTGTCACTTTGAAAATTGCGCAAGGTAAATATAATTCTAAATCATTTTCAACCTTTGCGGAAGAGGAAATGTTAGTTTTAAGTTTAGGTTTAAGGATGAAGAACAAAATCTATACTAAAACATTTAATGTTTAGTGAGTTTTTATTATTTATTATTTTTATTTTTTTATTTTATAAAAAAATTGGTATTAGAGTCATTTTTGTTTTGTTACTTAACTACACATGTGGCAGTAGTAGTGTTCTAATCTATAATGACTCGTAAGCAATGAATTGAGTTTGACACGGTCTCAAAAAATAAGAACAAAACAGAGACATAGTACGGAAAAAAAACCGGTCTCGAGTTATTCCTCGTGTTACTTGTTCTGTCTGAAATTATTTTAAAAAAACAGATTATTATTTGTTATTATTAATGATTCACTTTTTCTATAAAAATTTATCATCAGTTAACTAACTTTATAAAAATGTGTACTGTTGTTGTCAAGTAGGCTTGAATGCATTTTTCAACATTCAAACTATTCTATTTTAGTGGGTGTTTGGTTGCAATCGTGTGAGTGTAGTATATTGGTTTCTGACCCTTGAAGATAATGTTTCTTAAGTGGAGTTATGAATAAATTTACTCTTCTTTTTGGATGTTTTTAATTAGAACTAGAAAGCAAAAATACTTCGGGACCTAAGCGAGAACTCAACAAAAAAAAAAATCTCCAATAAAATTATTTATTTTATGGAGGTCAGAAAAATCTTAACTATAATGTCAATTTTCATGTAGCTAACCAATTAATTTTGTACGGGCTTCTTTGATTGTATAGGAAAGTGGTCTAATTGGTTTAATTTAAAATGGAGATATTATGATTAAATGGTTTGTATTTTTAAGATAATGTTATGTATTAATTTATGTTAATTTTTTAAAAAAAAAAAAATTATAAAGCTTACTAACAGACAACCCGTATTAATAGACAACTCGTATTGAGACTAACTCAGTCTCGTTTTTATTTTGTCTCCTCTTTATTAAACTTGTAACTTATCGGATTTGATCAAGTTAATGGACGACTTAAGGTCTAAGAATTTGCGCGATCAAATTTTAGGAAGGGACACATCAAACTCGACAAATGTATCATTTGTGCACCTCTGTGTGGTAATGAGAGAGTCATCGAGTTAACAATATTAACTGTTCATGTCATCAAGTTAAGAATATTAACAGTCAACTTAACGTCAAAGAATAAACTCTTAAATATTTGGATAAATCAAAAACTAATTTGAATTTTTGACTTAGTTAGGGATCCAAGATAATAGCATTTTGCACATTCAAAGATTAAAATGACACTTTACCCTAATTTTATAGTTGTTATAAGATATAACTTAATTAAAACGTGTTTGCAAAAAAAAAAAAAGTGAAACCAGATCATTTTTTCTATTTCTTTCCGCCGCATCAAAAGTGATTTTAACTAAAAGTGAAAAGTGATATTAGAACTATATAATTTGAGTTAATATGTTTGGTTTTTTCTACAAATATAAATATTTTTTTCTCGGAATTAATTATAACTTAATTAAAACGTGTTTGCAAAAAAAAAAAAAAGTGAAACCAGATCATTTTTTCTATTTCTTTCCGCCGCATCAAAAGTGATTTTAACTAAAAGTGAAAAGTGATATTAGAACTATATAATTGATTTTAATATGTTTGGTTTTTTCTACAAATATAAATATTTTTTTCTCGGAATTAATTCTAACTTAAAAAAATAAATTTTGATATTTATACCTCTCAAATTTACTTTTAACAACCAATTTATCATTTGTTTACTTCAAATTTATCACTCAACTATTTTAACAGGAATGTATAGAAATAAAAAATTACATTTTATTTAACTTATTTTTAACTAAAATCAATTTTACTAAATTTATTCAAAATTAATTTTCATTACTACATAAGTAAACATTATTAATGAGTGTGTATTTCAAGATAGTTAGGAATGTTCTGAAAGGGAATTAGTGGTAGCATGAGGAGGAAGTAAGTCTGGATGCAAACTGACCTAACCAGTTAGCCAGCTTATAGTCATCAACCTTCCAATCATCTCATAAGTGTTAGTTAAGTAGACTCGTAAGGTTGTTATAGGACAATTATGAATTAGTTAGTTTGTTATTATTGATGTATAAATACAAGTATTGATAATGTAATTATAAAAGCATCATGTATTGAATAAAAGTTTTGATTTTCTTATCATTCAATTATATCATTTTACGTTCCTTACTCCAAGAAACATTTGAGTTCTAACAAATTGGTACTAGAGCAAGATTCTATTATAGGGTTTGAATCAAAGGTATGTAACTTGATCAACAATGGTGTCATTGAGATTGAATAATAATGGTAATTTTCCTGCCAATTTTCCAGTTCTTGATGGGAAAAACTACCATAGGTGGGTAGTTCAAATGAAGGTGATATTTAGATATCAAGATGTAATTGATGTTGTGAAAGATGGAGTTCGTGTGCTTGACAAGGATGCAACATAGTGCAATTATCAACACATAAAGAGGCGACAAAGAAGGATGAAAAAGCGCTATTTTTGATTCATCAATGTGTAGATGTTAACATTTTTGAGAATCGTAGTGAAAGTTCTAGCAATGATCAAGATCATCATGTCATTGAAGGTAGTTCAAAGGGGAATGCCAACAATAACAAGGGTTAGAAGAAGTTTAATAAAAAGGATATATAGTGCTACAATTGTCTGAAATGAGGTCATTGTGCTAATAAATGTAGATCAAAGAAGGTTGAATGAGAGAAGATTGATAAATTGTAGTTTGCTTATGACAATGATTATGTTTCTGAAGAAGTCTTGTTAATGGCAACAACCAAAAGTGAAGAAGCTGATGAACACCTTTGGTATCTTAACACTAGGTGCACCAATCATATGAGTGGGAAGAAAGAATGGTTCATTGATCTTGATGAATTAGTTAAAAGAAAGTTAAGGTTTATTGATGATAGCATGGTGACTGTTGAAGGAATTGTTAGAGTGAAGATTCATAGGAAGGATGGAAATGAGTCGTGTGTCTCTGAAGTACTTTATGTACCAACAATGAAAAGCAACCTATGCCATGAAAATAGATGAGAAGTTGCTAAAAATGTATGATGACAAGGGGAGATTAATTTTGAAGGCACATTTGTCTAAGCAAAAAACCTTCAACATTGAGATTCAATGGTATTGAGAATCAGTGCTTAATGACAACATAAGGTGGTGAAAATTGGATTTAACATCAAATTATTTGACATTTGAGTTTCAGGTACTTGAGGATGATGCACATGAAAAAGATGGTAAAAGGATTGCTACAAATTAAATTACAAAAAACAGATATGTGGAGAATGTTGTGCATCGAAGCAATCCAAGAGTACCAACAAAGCTGAAGTGCCTATCAAAGCAACGAGGCTATTAGAAGTTAGTCAATTTGATTTTTGTGGTCCCTTTTAAGTGAAATCCTTGAGAGGTAATAACTACTCTATCTCTTTTATTGACGAATACACTAGAAAATTGTGGATTTATCTGATAGCCAAGAAGAGTGAAGTGTTTGAGGTGTTTAAGAAGCTTAAAATGATGGCTCAAAATGAATATGGGTAGTTAACCAGTAGGTTGATGACTGATGGGGGTGGTGAGTACGCATCTACTGGTTTTGAGTCATTTTGTGCATCTAATGGCATACAATGTGACGAGACTACACCTTATACTCTTCAACACAATGGAACTTCTAAAAGAAAGAATAAAACCATTGTGAATACGGTTAGGAGTATGTTGAAGGAGAAAAAAAATAACTCATTATCTTTGGGGGAAAGCAGTTTCCACTGCTGCTTATTTGCTAAACATGAGTCCAACAAAAAGATTGAAGCAGCTAACACATGAGGAGGCCTGGTTAGGTGTTAAACCATGTGTTAGTCATTTGAAGGTTTTTGAATCCCAATTTTTAGACATGTATTAGATCAAGTTTGAAAGAAGGTTGATGATAAAGCTCAACCTATGGTGATGGTAGGATATCACTCCACTGGTGCATACAAACTATTTGATCCCACAAATAAGAAGATTTTGTTCAAGAATGATGTAAGATTTTATAAGACAATGTATTGACATTGGAAGGAAAGTACAACAAGTGTTGGAAGACAATTTAACTTTTCTGATTTAGAACAGCCTGAACAAGATGTGAATGCAGATGGAGAAGGTCTAAGAAAATCCAGTAGACACATTCAGATTCCACAAAGGTTGAATGATTGTGTTAGATTCCCAAATTCAACATTAAATGATGAAGGTGAATTGTTGTAGTTTTCTTTACTAGCTGAATCAAAACCGGTTTCTAGAACAGGCTATGACTGAGCCACATTGGAAGAAGGTCATGATTGAAGAGTTGCAGTCAATTGAAAAGAATGATACATGGGAACTGGTGGAATTACCTCCAAGGAAGACGCCTATAAATGTGAAATGGGTTTACAAAACAAAGATGAAGCCAAATGGTGAGGTTGGAAGATACAAAGCAAGATTGGTAGCAAGAGGTTTTCTACAGAGGCATGGGTTGGATTATAATGAAGTGTTTGCTCTTGTGGCTAGAATTGAAACAATTAGTCTAATTGTTGCAATTGCTAGTTGTAAAAAATGGTTTATGTTTCAACTGGATGTTAAGTCAACCTTTGTGAATGGATCATTGGAGGAAAAAGTCTATGCGTGTCAACCCCTAGGGTTTGAAATAAGGGGAAAGGAAGGAAGTGTGTATAAGTTGAAGAAGGCTCTATATGGTTTGAAACAATCACCTAGTGCATGCAACAAAAGAATTGATGGGCTCTTTATTAACATATGTTTGTCAAATGTATCAATGAGCATGGGATATAGAGCAAGAATTCAACAAATAAGCTTAAGATGATTGTTTGCTTATATGTTGATGATATTGATAAATGGGAGTGATGATTTAGAGCTTGAAAATTTCAAGAAATTCATGATGAGTGAGTTTGAGATGTTAGATCTTAGAGCTCTTGCATATTTTCTTAGAATGTAGTTTGTGTTTACAACCAGAGGAGTGTTAGTACATCAAAGAAAATGTGTAAAAGATGTCTTGATGAGGTTCAACATGCAAGAGTGTAAGCCAATCACAACACCAGTAGAGACATTTTTAAAGTTGGTGACTGATAGTGATGAAAAACCAGTGAATTCAACCTTATACAAGCAAATTGTTGGATCACTAAGATACTCATGTCATACAAGGCCAGACATAGCTTATGGTGTGGGGTTAATTAGTAGATTTACAAAAAAAAAAACCTATTATTTCTCATCTTATTGCAGCAAAAAGGATATTAAGGTATGCCATTGATTAGGACAAGCAAGTGTAGGAGGTGTATGGCTATTCTGACTCAAACTGGAGTGGAGACAAAGGAGATAGAAAAAGAACTGCAACATATATGTTTATGTGTGGAGGAGCCCCAATTTCATGGAGCTCAAAGAATGAGGTAGTGGTGGCTTTATCATCATGTGAAACTGGGTTTATTGCAGCTTCAATGGCTACTTGTCAAGCTTAGTGGTTGAGTATGTTGATGTAGGAGTTGAATTTAAAGGAAGATGCGGCAACTGGTGGATATCAAGTCAGCTATAGATCTTGCCAAACATCTAAGGGCTCATGGCAAGAGCAAACTCATAGAAACTAAGTTTTATTTTTCCTAAGAGATCGAGTAAATAATGAGAAGTTGGAGCCGGTGCACTGCAAGTCAGAGGAACAAGTGGCATATCAGGTGACAAAGGCTTTAAAGACTAGCACATTTGAAGATTTGATGAAGATGCTTGGAATGGTGACTTTGACTAGCTTGAAATAAGGAAGTATATTAGCAAGATAGTTAGCAATGTTTTGAAAGTGAATTAGTGGTAGCTTGAGGAGGAAGTAAGTCTGGATGCAAGCTGGCCTAGTCAGCCAGCTTATAGCCATCAGCTAGCCAGTCCACTCATAAGTGGACTCATTATGTTGTTAGGACATTTATGAATTAGTTAGTTTGTTATCATTAATGTATAAATACAAGTGTTGATATAGTCATAAGTGCATCATGTACTGAATAAAAGCTTTGATTTTCTTATCTTTCAATTCTCTCATTTCTCTCATTTTGCATTCCTTACTTCAACTCCAAGAAACACTTGAGTTCTAACAAACACCAATATGCATTGCACATAAAGAATTCACTTAGTCATATTTTACATTTTATTAGTTTGCTTGACTCCATTTTGAAAAGAAGAGTGATATCAATAAACTCTTTAATTTGTTGAAATTCATAAGGATCTCACTAGGGATGATAAGGGTTTGGGTAGGGTACTATAGTATACGTCCCCATACCCGCGGTTTAAAAAATACCCATATTCATGTCCGTACCCTCATGAGTATCAACTTTAATACTCGTACCATTACTCTTTGGATACCGAAGTACTCGTACTCATACCCATTACCCACGCTTTAACTAAAATAGATCGATAAATAAATGATATTATTGTGATTAAATTTAAAAATTATTCAACTATCTTAAATCCAGTCATAAAGTATTATAAACAAAAATATTTCAAATGAACACTCATTACAATACAAATTCAAATATCCGTAATAATACTTTAGGAAGTTGCAAGTCTTACGACAATATTATTCCAGATTTGTAAAAACAATTGACAAGAAGTTGCAAGTATAATTATAAAATCTCAATTAATAAGATATAACTTTTAGTTATAAAGTCATAATTATTTACCTATTCATCATAATCAAATTCTTAAAAAGTTTGCAAACGTTTATCTCTTGATTATAAATATTGTAGTGATTCAATGATATTAATAGATGTTAAAACATAAAAGAAAACAATTAATTAAACTAAACACTAAAGGTAATTACTCGTACCCGCATTCATATCCGCTTAATTTTACGGGTAATTACTCGTCCTCATGCTCATACTTATTATGCGGAATTTTACCCTACTCGTTGTAGGTTGTTTTTGCGGATATCCACTAGATATGGATCTAATTGTCACCCTAGGTCTCACTAAATTATGTAGGGCCTACATAAATTTAGTTGAACCAATTTTAAATTTAATCCACAATT
>NC_021161.2:39785630-39798004 GCF_000331145.2 Cicer arietinum
AAAGAGTGTATTATTATTATGAAAAGAGGACCGTTCATTGTCATGTTTACCATTCTACCAGGTTCTAGATGACAAGATCTATCCATTTTATTCTGTGTTAGTTAATATTAAATGTCTATGAGAATTGCTTGACTGGTGTGAATGTTGGATTCCTCCAACAAATCTGAGTTATATTATGGTCATTTGAAAAGAACAGAAAAAAACTTTCCTTGAAAGCTATTTGTTATTTTGTTAAACAGAAAATTTGAACAGAATAAGCATCACATGAGCTTGAAAAGTAGCATATATAAATTTGTGACATAGAAAATTTAATTCAAATGTGTAGTAGCAACTCAAAAATACTAAATCTAAATCAGTAATATCTTATATGTACAGTTAAATTTGCTATTGCAGGAGCTTCAGAGATTGATCAAACTTCAGTCCCTCAAGAATTGATTAAGAAAAGACCTTTTATTGTATTGCATCAATATTACTAAGAATGTGTTTGCTTCAACGTTTAAGGTAATCCACCGCAAATCAAATCTGAAGCTCCAAGTTATAGCTTCAAACACATCGCACACAGATGAAACTATCACCGCAGTTTCAAACACACTCTAAAACCTAATGTTCCATTGATACTTGTTCCATCATTGTCGCTTTAACAGCATTATTCATTTGATATGTGATCAGTACCAGCAATCAACCTCATCTACTTGCTCTTCTGGCAAATTCCACTTCTTTGGCGGCCCCGTGGCCCTTGGGGGCCCACCAATATCCCACCTAAGTTTTGCAAGTTCAACAGAGATCATCCGGCCGCAAAAATCCTGTAGACAACGGATAAAAATATAAAACAAGAACATTCACTTGTCAGACTTGATAATCGAAATACGATTAAAATCTGAACCTTTTGATCCATGGTTTCAAGTGCAAGCATGGCATCATCTTGACTTGTGTATTGAATAAAAGCAAGTCCCTTTGATCTTTTCGTGATCACGTCTTTAACCATTTGTACTGCAGCGCGCACAAAATAAATGACACGGGTGTGAGTCAAAGTACTAAAATCAGTTATGTACATTATTTAAGCCCGATATTATTACGAAATATGAGAAAATTCATGCACTTACCTTCAGCTATTTTGCCGAAATTTGAAAATTTATTCTGTAAAGTAGTCTCAGCAGTAGAATAAGGTAAATCTGTTTCCAAATAAGAGCAAGTAGAACTTCATAAAAACATTGTAAATAAAAGAAAAAAATAATATGCTCCATACTCCATAGCATGCAGACATCGGGAGAGAATATTAATAGGAAATGAAAGACGCAGATCAAATTGAAGAACTACATAATTAAAGAAAATTCTCCACTCAAAAATTGTAGATGAAAATGTTGATTTAACTGCAGTCTGCATGATGAGTAGATATTATAATCAGGGAAAAGTTTTTTTTTTTAAAAGCGGAAAGGGAAAATTAACATTAATTAATGTGAAGTTAATGATCATTTTACAATTGTCTTTAAGGTGAGAGCTTTTTGCTTGGGGTATTTTAAGAATTTTGCAATGCAGAAAATGTTTGGGTTTCTCCTCTCTCACTATTTCTCAAACCTGCTGTCATTTTTCACTGCCAGTCACCACTAGTTGTTAAGATTTTATGTATATATAAATTATATTAACTATGAAATTTCAAAATAGTCATCTTGCTACCTGCTAATATTTTACAGGAACTAATACTACTTTGAAATGGTATCCAAGAAGGAAGCCTCCTATACAAGCCAAGACGAAATTCTAGTTATAAAACACAGTTTTAAGTAAATGATAGTGCAGAAATGCAGCAATAGAATACTAATTGCTAGTGTTGTCAATTGTGGATCACGGAAAATAATTATCTGTTCAAATTCCTCTATGCTATAGTATTATAGCACTCTTAAAGTCGTTATTTGACAACACTTTGTACTGAATAGCGTATTGCAGAGCAATAGCAGTTTGATCAAATTCAGCTATGCTATAACACTATAGCCGCTATTAATCGCGATTTATGTTTTTATTATTCTTTCCCATGGTTGCATAACTTCCCTCCCCGATTTTCCTGCTGCAGGGATACCAATTGTCGATTCTGTAACTTCTTAATCATGAGAGCATTCCTCCCTCTCCTCTAATACATACATATGAATTCTTTGGCACAACTGTCTCAATCCCACTTTTTTTATTTTTTACTCTTCTCTTATATACACGTGTCAAAGACCCATCAAAATCTTACGAATGATGGTCAACCTGCGGCAGCAAGCAAGCTTCTTATGTATATCCAATGTATTAATTAAAAGGATGGAAAAGTGAAAATGTGTGAGATAGGGATTTTGTGATGCAAATTAGCAAGAAAAATGTAAATCAGATCAATAAAGCTTCAAAGTACAAATCCATAGGCCTAACAAACAAACTAACGAAGAACGACATAGAGACGCTAGGAGGAAGAAAGTGATAAATCGATGCTGGAATGTACAAATACAATACTTTGCAAATCCAAAGGTGTCACAAATCAGGAAACAAAGTACAATTCAAACCTTAAAAGCTAAAACCCTCTTCCATCCAAAGTTTCCCAGGTTAATGCTTAATAGCGCGAAGAAGTACCGAGATATCTGGCTACTAGCAATGTACTCTTTTACACAATCGACAATAAAATTGCTTTTCTTTTAGATAAAAAGTAAGCAATAAAAGTAGTGGACTGTATAGAAATTCCAGTACTATAGATTATACCACTCCTTTCCTATCTTTTCAATCACTTGATTACTATTACACGAGTTCCGGTTAACAATGCAAATACACGGAATAATGCTTTTGTAACACTTGTAATGTTGCAAGCAAGAAAAAACAATGAACATAGCAAAGCAAAGCAAAGTCAATAATCACATGATACAATTCTTCAAATCATGTGATTACGGTTGTATTTGATACTCACCAATTCAACTCCTACTGTAATCTATTCCCTAGGGATTACATGCAACACTTATAACAATTAAACACAGCTATAAAATCATTCAGCAAATCAAATTAATCAATTTGCGTCACTAATATCCACAGTCAGCAAAATAATCACAAATCTATCGGAACCAACCTAAAATCCTTTTATCAATCAGAAAAATATATTATAATATATTGAAAATTTGAAAGTTAAAACCCTCTCTGCTGTACCCCAAATACACCTTAAATGGCCAAATCAATCCATGTTTCAAGCACTTAATCATTCAGATACACATAAACCTCAAATAAATGAATAAAAACATTTCACAAAAAAATTAATTACACAAATAACCAAATTGCATAGCATAGACCTTCAAGGGTAGAAAGTTTGCAGAATAGAATTGAAAGATGAGAGATTACTTTTAACAACGATTTTGCTTGCAAGGGGATAATCTTGTCGCATAGATAATTGTCTGAGATTAAGATGAGAACGGTTCGGTGTTGTGTAGCAAGGGAAGGAAGCCATCCCCAACATGTTAATCTCCATCAAAATCAAAACAACCTCGTCCTTGTCTCGAGAGACTAAACCAGACTTTTTTAGTTTCGAACGCTTTTTTGATCGTTGGATGTAAAACAAGAAGATTTGTTATGTATATAACAAAAACTTTCACGCACTATGTTTGGATGAGAAGAAATTAAGAAAAAATAATATTGTAGGAACTTAAGTGAATACTTTGAGTTGTTTGGTAGGAGTGAAAATAAATAGAAAGTGACAGGAACAAAATATATATTTAGTGAGAGACATAGATACCCTTTATTAATATTTGTTTTTTAATTTCACTTTATATTTTTTAATATATTTATGTTCATTTATTTATATTAAAAATTCAAAATCTCATGAAAAAATATTACTGGTAAGAATGAATGTTTTTTAATATAAAAATGAAAAACGTAAATTTTGGTGTTTATAAATATAACTTCAATAGAATTAAAGATTTTCTTCTCATAATAGTGTGAAATATGATAATAGTGCGAAATATGATTTTGTGTAACATTCAATAAAATTTTCTTTTCACTCCTATATCGATGAAACGAAACTGGGGGAGAAACAAAATGGAGGGACTACTTTCGCGATTCAGTTAAAACAGGGAGATCAAAACTGCAATTAAGCCTTAATTATTTTTGATCTTCCAACAATACCTACATGAAGATAAACACAAGTCAAATACAAATAATAAAAATAATTAATAATAAATACAAATAAAAAATATAAACACAAGTCAAATACATGAAGAAAAAAAAATGTAACTTGTATCACGAAGATCAAATCGAAACTGTGAAAAAAGATCAAATATGTCAAGTAGGTGAAACTTAATTCCATTTTTTTGCATTTAAGAGTCCAACATATTCATTTCCAATGTAAGGAGTTTCAAAAGTTGAGAGAAAATTATACATTTTGAAGTTGACATTAAGAACCAATTTTACTTTCCTTATATTATAATAAGAATTGGTTACAAACAATAAGGTACTTTGTTTTCGCCAAGACTCCAATGCAAGTTGAGCCTCATGGATATTTTCATAATTATAAACTAACGATGATTCTTTTTGAAATAAGACAAGTCTCTCAAATATATTAAGAGTATCATATGAAAGCTTAAAAGATATAGCAACAATAGGTAGAGTAAGGAAAATGTATAGTAGTACATATCAACGAGTTCAATGTGCAAACATTTAGTCTTCATAGAAAATCTCAAAATACTATTTTTATTTTTAACAAAAGAGTAAATATTCAAGTTAGAGAAAAAAAAAACATTTCTTAAGAATCACAACACATTTTTCAATTTTTTTTTTTTTTTGTCATGAATCAAGTTTACTTTAGAAAACACAACAATACATTTATCAAGAAAATTATTCAAGTTTTGACTCATAATTCTCAAATCAAGTTTAGAAGAATAGTATGGATTAAACACTTGATACTTCATGATTTCAATTTTCAACCGAGGCTTATGAAAATAACATAAATTAGACATTTCAATATGAAGATTTACAAACATAGCAAACATAGGAGGAAGAAACTTATCAAACAATTTCACAAGAGAAACATAATTAAAGTAGAAGAAGAATTAATGTTGCTAGGATTCAAACTACGATTTTCCTTGCAAGCATCCCTTTTATAAATTTTTTACCAATCACCTTTAACTTCAATGAATTGTGGACATTCCTCTTTTGGAGACATATCTTCAAGTTTTTGAACATAAGAATAAACAAAGATAGACATATAGTTAGAGTCAATTTCTTGCGATGTCTCTCAATTTTGTTCCTCTTCCTTTTTTTTAACTTTCTCTTTCGCTCTCAAGGTTAGCTTATACTTTTCCTTTTTCTCTTTCTTTTCTTTGATTTTCTTTTTCTCTCTTAAGAGTAGTTTCTCTACTTTTCTTGTCGCTTTCACATATCCATTTTCATACAAACATTTCACATATTTCAAATCAATTATACAATCTCTAATACTTCATGATATGACATATCACTTATGTATATCAATCAATGGTGACTTTTTTTCAATTATGTGCACTCTTGTCTTTTTTACTCAAACTCCTCTTTTAAGTTCTTAAAAAAACCCAAGCAAGAACCCAAATCAAAGAATCCAAATAGAATGTAACAAGTTAACAAAAGCTATCAACATAAGAGTTTCAAGAAGGAAAACTCAGGCAAAACTAAGATAATTTAAAATGACAAACAAGAAAAACTAAGTAAATAAAGACAAACTCAAATAGATTATCAAATATATAAGAAATATTAGAACTAAATGACTAAGTGATACAAACATGTGAGTGACCAATATATGGGAGGTAAAGCACTAAGATAAAACTTGAAATGTCTAATAAAGACAATAATGATTGATGTGTCAAAGTGAACCAATTATGAAAATTTTGATATTTTTTGTACAAATTCCTTTTTCAATAAGTGCTTCTTTGCAAAATCACTTTTTCGCAGAACGTATCTTTTCATATTTTTCTCTGTATATTTAAACTCCTCTCATTTTACTAGTCCATTTAGTCTTTTGAATTTTTAGAATAGAACATGTATGGAATAAATAACATCAAAAACAAGTTTGCAAGTGAAATTTTGAATCAAACAATTGCAAGTAAAGAAGATGATGAAACCAAAATCCATATTTTTTTTCTCGAAAGCAGCAGCTAAGCACTCAAAATTTCACCAAAATAAAAGCAAATAATCACCCAAATAAACATTTTCACACATATTATAACAACAAACAACTCAAGAGTGAGCAAAATTTTGAACAAAACATAACAAAATGAAACTAATATTTCAAATATCTCAAGAACACAACACTAAAATAGAAATTAATGACAAAGATTACCACTTAGTAAAAAACTATGAATTCCAAATGATGTAAATTTGAGTTGATTCTACAAGAGATGAAAGATATACTAAGTAATTTCTTGAGACAAAATGGTAAAATAAAAGGGAAAAGAAATAAACAAACATGAGTTAGGTGAAGAAGATGCTACAATCAAGAATGATTGATAAATCAATGAAAAATCACCACATTGGTAAGAAATCTATTGATAAGATTCAAACAAGTTCTAATCCAAAAACTCATACATGAGACATATTTCACTCAAAATTCTCATTAAGAGAAAACTCTAATTCATTTCAAACTTCTCAAATAAGGTACTTACTAGAGTATTTATAGAAAAAATGCTCATATACCTAAAACTCCTAAAAACATAAATATAGGTTCATTAAATGGGCTTATACAACTAAGTTAAAATAAAACATAAACTATGACATTTCAACTTAAACATAAATAAAACTAAAAGCTATTCTAAATTTTTTACTTGAATTTTGTATTTTGTATTTTTATTATAACTAGTAAAATACTTGTGCATTCGCACATGTCGCGTGTATTTGTATCATTTTTAAGATTGTTATTCATTGTCAATGTAATATTTAGAATTTAGGAAAATATACTTATTTTGTTTTTTAAAAATATTATTGAAAATCGCAAATAAATATTTGCCTTGTAAGTTTGATATAATAATTAGTGGGAAGTACTTGTGGTGTTTTTTAATATTTATTCATGACAAATATTTTTCACGTATTGTTTAATATTTATAAGCGTTAAATATTTTTACTGTGTTTTTTATGTATCAATGACAAATATTTTTTCCTGTGATTTTTTCTATTTGTCATGTGTTTTATATGCATCAATTATAAATATTTATTTATCTTTTTTTTAATATTTATCAATGACAAAATATTTATCTCGTGTTTTTTATGTTGGAATGTCAAATATTGTCTAGTATTTTATTAAAACTTATTAGTGACAAATATATGTACGTTATTATTTTATATATATTTATTAGTTACAAATATTCCACCTGCATTTTTTATGTGTCAATGATAAATATTTGGCTCATGTTTTTTTATGTATCGGTGACAAATATTTATCTCATATTTTTTATATATCGATAACAAAAATATGTCTTGTAGTTTTAATAATTACTTCTTTTGTTTATTATTATTATTTTTTCTATTTTCATTAACTGAAATCGCAATTTACTTTAAATTATTTTAATAACTTAATATTTCACTTATTGTGCGAAAATATAAATTATTTAATAAAGTTATGTAGTTTTATTATTTTCATTACGAATTACGGTTACTTTTTAATATTGAGAAGTGACATGTAATTATTATTGTTTTTTATTTATTTATAAAAAAATAAGTGTTATTGTCGGTGAAGTTGTGGAGTTTGGATGGAGTTATGGTTATTACTGTTTTTTTCTTTTTTGTTGTTGCTGTTTTGGTTTTTTGGAGTTCTTCCACTTCATTTGGACATGTGTTTTTTTTTTTAAAGTAGAGGACAATTATTATTTAAGTAAAGATAATTATGTAAGTCTTGCATTAATCATCTAATTATTGAATTATCCTAGACAAAGATAGTTATGTAAGTCTTGCATTAGTGATTCAATTACTGAATTATCCTCTCTTAATGATTTAAAACTAATAAGGACAATAATGTATTTTATTAGTCTTTTGTTTTCTTAAATTCATAGTAGTTTAGCTCCATTTAACTCCTCATCAATGTCTCCACAAGTTACCCCATCAATATAATATGTTGGAATAGCTTGCACCACATATTTGGGAAGACCTTATCTCCCTGTGTGAGATAGCATTGTACTACTCAAGTTAGAATGCATTTTCCAGACCATATTCTTGATGTAATGAAAGACGAATATTTTTACCATGGTCCAATCATGGAGGGAAGACCTTAGATACTTTCCTGTGCCAATACACGACTGAACACTAAAGATATTAGAAAGCCTGATTTTGTCTTCTTCCTAAATATTCATGCTAAAATAAATCTATGATTTTTGTATGTTTATGCATTGCCTTGAACCATTAGCATAAATGTTTAGGAGATCATGCATTACCCTTGTAATTCTTTTAAATACATTGATTATGGATAAAACAAGATTGTGATGAGATTGATAATTGATTTTCTTTTAAATATCTCTTTTCACAACAAAAAAGCCAAAATATCCCCACTCCCACAATTAAATATTAAACTATTTTAAAAATTACTATTTCTAGTTACATCTCTTCAATTAAATTTTTGTTTTTTCAAAAGTAAAAAGCCACGGCTCTAAAGATCAACTCTATGTTTTTTAAAAAAATTTAACGTCAAATAAACTAATTTTTTTTATTTACAAACATATTTTTTAATCAAAATAACCATTGATTAAGCTAATATTAAATTTTTTGAAAATTTTTCAACCAAAATATTTTTTATTAAAAAAAAGTGTTAAAACCCCAACTAACTTTTCACTTGGTGTATATGAGATGTTTTATTATTTTTAACCAAAATATTTTGATATTTAAATGTAAGAGTAAAGAATTTTTAAATTTTTAAAATTTAGATCAACTGACAAATATCAACATCGTTATATTTAATAATTTATTATTTAAAAAAAAAAACAAGAGACATCGAAATAAAATTCTTCCTAATGTGATGAAAGATAAATTAAAAAGAAAAGAGAGAAAGGCTGAAAAATAAAAATTATATATATTTTTTTAGGTTTAATTACAGTTTTGGTCTCCTATTTTAGCTGAATCACGAAAGTAGTTCTCTCATTTTATTTCTCTCCAATTTTGGTCTTCTAAATATAATTTTGGTCTAAAACTT
Organism: Cicer arietinum; assembly: GCF_000331145.2. Classification (NCBI taxonomy): domain Eukaryota; kingdom Viridiplantae; phylum Streptophyta; class Magnoliopsida; order Fabales; family Fabaceae; genus Cicer; species Cicer arietinum. The sequence goes on from NC_021161.2 coordinate 39,794,770, forward strand.
GATGAAGTGGCATTTTTTAAAGTCACGTCACACTATTTATGATCATATATTTTAAGTAGAATTGTTGCACAACGAGATATTGAGACATGATATGACTTAAATAAATGCAAAACAATGAAACCAAAATTTTAATTTAGAAGACTAAAACTGAAATGAAATAAAATAAAAAATTACTTTCGCGATTCAACTAAAATAGAAGGATAAAACAAAAAAAATTATATTTGAAATTTATATTTTCCCTCTTCCAATAAACGGTCCTAACCTGTCAATACTTGGGTTGGGTTGATGTTGATTAGGACTTGAGAATTGAGATGGTAACGGTCATGTGCCAAATAAGGCAACAATAAAGAACGTACTACGTGTCTGCTGTTACGCTCGAATCTATCCTTCCGATTCCAACGGTAAGCTTCATAGAACTTGCTACTTCTAACCCTCTCTCTCTCTCAATAACTTCTTGGGCCCCACATTACATAGCTGGCCCAATCCAATTTACTAATGTCAATAAATCAAATCTTAATCAGTAAGAAGAAGAATAATTAGTGCACTTGCAGTACTTAAGTCAAACCTCAAATCATAAAACGCTCTTTCAACACCGATACGTTACTATACTACATTTTTTATTTTATTTTTAATACATTCACACATATCCGAAGACCAATTTTTCTTTTTTTTTTTTTTACAACTTTTTCCAGCATTTACTTAACTCGCTCACAATTATTATTCACGCCCCAAATTACATTCTTATCCTCCTTTTCATTCATCCCATTCATTTTCTGTGATCACATGTAAGTAGAGTCAACATTCAAATTTTGATTACAACTAATCAATATTATGTCTAGTAAATTACGTATCACAATTCAAATAGAATTTTAATGAATTAAAATTTATATTTGTTGCGTGTTTTAATTTTATAATTTTTTGTTAATATAGTGTAATTTGAGGTATATTTTAAATGAAATTGGTTATTTTAAAATAAACAACTCGTTTTAAAAAATAAAGTAAATAATATAAATAATTGATGATTAAAATGAATGGTCGATATTGTGTGCACCGATCAATCATAAGTAGTTATAATATTAAAAATTAATTTTTTTATTTTATCAATTTTTCACTTTCTAGAAGTCAAATTCATTTTAAAGTAGTATATTAACATGCGACGAATGTAATTTGTTGTTTTCTCCAATATCCATTAAATATTTTCTTTATTTTTTCAAAATCTCACTTTTATTAATGCCTTTTTTATGCTAAAATGTAGGGAATTGGTTCTTGGTCGCATGGCCGCATACAATGCCCTAAACCATATAAAACTTATGTTAGAAGATAAAGAAAATGAAGAAGAACTTAAAAAAATAGAGAGATATTGAGATGAATTAGATTATGGAAAGAGGTATTATAATAATAAATCCAAAATACCAAAATATTTGTATTATTTTTTTCATTTATAAAAAGTGAGTATCCATGCACACACAATTCTAAAAATTAATCACTCAAACCTAACCAAATTTATTTAGTATATTTAATTATCACATTTCTAAACTCAAATTCAAATTCAAATTTCTTATTAAACAAAAATAATCTTAATCAAACATTATTAGTGACAAATTACTGATTTTGAATTATTTTAACAACAAGTTTAATTTCAACTTCGAAAGTAATTATAAATAAAATATAATATTTTTCGTCAAAATATCTAATATTTATATTCACAAAAAAATTAATATTTATAATAATTTAATCATTACGACTAATTCACCGTAATAAAATAAAAAACCTTTACACTAACTATCTATGTATAAGAGACTATATTTTGACCAACTATGATAATTACCCTAAACAAAATTACCAATCAAATGCTCCTAATTTCATACAATGAATCTTGAAGGAAACAGCTAATAACGCATAGAATGGTGATGTGTCATAACAAGTGTATGAAGGGCAAAATGGAGTTCACATAAAACGTGCCATAACAATAGCAACATGGTCAAAGAACGTTTTAAATTTGACTTGAAAAAACAAAAACACCAAGAACCATAGCTGTGTTTAGTAGTAAATTCGCATCACAAACAACACGCAAATAAGATGGGTCCCATACCAACTCCATTTAGCACATTAACATTCTCCTTTAAATAGCCCATTCTTACAAATCCAACGGTACAAAAACATAAAACACAAACACAAACAAGACCAATTCAACGTTAAATTATTGACTCAAAACAAAACAACAACAAAAAAGACATAAAGAAGAATCGAATAAAAAAATGTCTTGCTCCGTCGCAGTTTCGAATTCGCCGGTGTTTTCTCCGTCATCGTCTCTCTTCTGTTCAAAATCATCAATCATATCTACTTCTTCAGAAACTCTAACTTTGTCTCTCTCTCATCTTAAACCGAGTAACTCTTCAACCACGTCTTCTTCACCTTCTTCTCCTTCTCCCTCTTCTCCGTTTTGTCTTAGGTTACCGAAATTACCCTCGACGGTTTTCGCATCCTCTGCTTCTGCTTCCAACTCTACGTCTCCGAACGGTACCGTTTTGAAGAGGAAGCGACCGACGAGGCTTGATATACCTGTGTGTGTTTCTTCTGTTGGGTTTGGAGTTCCGGCGACGCCTTCTGCGGTGGCGCGTGATGTTGTGGAGAATGAAGAAGATGGTTATTCTATTTATTGTAAGAGAGGGAGGAGGGAGTATATGGAGGATCGTTATACTGCTGGGGATAATCTACGCGGAGAATCCAAATTGGTAAGAAAATTTCAACTTTTTTTAATTGCTTTTTTTTTTGTTGTTGAAAAAATAGATTATTGAGTTTTTTGGTTTTGATTTTGGTCTGTTTCTGGGAACTGGGGTTGGTGAAAGTTTGAAGATTTATTTCTTAATTTGATACGGGTCTGATTGGATTAAATTGTTTGGAAATTTTGAAGAATTGGAAGTTTTTATTTTGGTGTATGGTTTTGTGTGAAGTTGTGAATTTATAGCTGCATATGGACAATTGAGATTAATTTATTAATTATTCAGTTGGAAAAGGAAAGTTTAAGTTGCTAGAATTTGTTTTGTTTTTGTTGATAAAATTTTAGTTTAGTTTTTATGTTGTTTTCAACTTATTCATCATTGTGTGGTAATTAGATAAATAAAGCCTTTGATTTTGTGTTTGAGTGATTGTTTTTTAAGTTAAGAAGTTGTTTAAGTGATTAGGACTGAGTTGAATCGGACATGTGTAGATAGTTGAAGCAGAAATTAGGGAA
>NC_021161.2:39798110-39819285 GCF_000331145.2 Cicer arietinum
AGGGAAAGATGATTATGCATGTAATGTTAATTGAAGTTTGCTGAAGATGCTTGCTTCTTGTTGTCAATGACTAAATAGACGAGAATTGAATTGTGGAATCTAATAAGTAAAAATTTATTGTGATTATGGCAGGCTTTTTTCGGCGTATTTGATGGGCATGGAGGTGCAAAAGCTGCTGAATTTGCAGCATGTAACTTAGAAAAGAATGTCTTGGATGAGGTTATCATGAGCGACGAAGATGATGTTGAGGAGGCAGTGAAGCGCGGTTACCTCAACACTGATTCTGAGTTCATGAAAGAAGATCTCCATGGTGGCTCTTGCTGTGTAACAGCATTGATTAGGAATGGTAACTTAGTTGTGTCCAATGCTGGTGATTGCCGTGCTGTCATTAGTCGAGGAGGAGTTGCGGAGGCCCTAACATCTGATCACCGACCTTCGAGGGAAGATGAAAGGGACAGAATTGAGACACTGGTAAATTTTCTGACCATTGTAGTGGTTTCTCTTTTATCTGCAGTTTTTTGAAATCACATGTTTGAATTTGGTTTTGTTGGTTCTAAAGCATTGAAATTTGTCTTGCAGGGTGGTTATGTTGATTTATGTCGCGGTGTTTGGAGGATTCAGGGATCTCTTGCTGTATCTAGAGCAATAGGAGATCGACACCTTAAACAATGGGTGACAGCAGAGCCCGAGACTAAAGTTATCAGAATTGAACCTGAACATGACTTGTTAATATTAGCTTCAGATGGATTATGGGATAAGGTACGACCTAAGCAATTCATTGCAATGTTATTGTATTTGTCAGCAATTGGTATTTGTCAATTGTGATTTTGAATTGAATTGGTTATGTAAAATTGAATTTGAAGTGAATAATTTATGTTTGAATGTTTTTACTAAAATCACTCCAATTCAAACCGAGTTTTGGAGACAATCAACTTTCATGGATGCCAAGCAAACATGTAATTTTATCAAAATCACGTTTGACATAGATGTTCATGTTTAGAATCATGGTGAATTTGATGAAATCAGTCCCACTGTGCTTTTGTTGAAGTTCTCAAGTCTAGCTTTTGTAAAAGTGTGGTGGCACACTGATTTGGCTAAATTCGCCGTTAATCCAAATATGCACTAAATCAATTATGATGATATCCATTGTGAAATTAAACATGCTTTTCTTTTGAAAGTGTTGCATAATATTGTTGCTTAAGTATTGAATGATTAACTGATCAAGTTTCTTTTTTCTCATTCTGATTTCAGGTTAGTAATCAGGAAGCAGTAGACATTGCTCGTCAATTTTGCGTAGGAAACAACAAACAACAACCATTGCTAGCATGTAAAAAGCTTGCAGAATTATCTGTTTCAAGAGGCTCTTTGGATGATACAAGTGTTATGCTAATCAAATTGAAACACTATACTTAAAAAGTTTCATTAGTAGAAGAGAAGAGAAGAAGGTGACAACTGATGATCATAGAGAGTAGATTATTCTTTTCTGTATATATTAATTATTAATTTTATCTGACTACATTTATTGGTAATTTTTTTGTACCCGTAGATGGGGAGTAGAGATGATTTAACATGGCAATATTTAGCAAATTTTTTACTAGGATATTTATGTAACTTCATAGATTATTATTTTGATAATAATTCATTTATTTATTTTTTATATTTTGAGTATAGTATGATATTTGTGATAGTTTGTAGTTTCCTATATTTAATGCTTGATCGAATGTTTGGTTGTTGAAAGGTGATTGAGGAGAAAGCATACCTTTTCTTGATTTATAGACATATACGAAAACTCCACAAGTTTGAAGAGACCCATAATTTGAGTTTTTGTTTAGATTTGTTTGAGGTGATCTTTGGGCTAATTGAAAACATTACCAACGTTACCTAATTGCATCCAAATTCCACCCTCTTGTTGGTTTTCCTAAAGGGTTACTTCAATCCTACTCTAAAACAAGTATGTTATCCCTTTTACAAGGTTGTTGGCCATTTAGATTCATACTTGCTTCACTTCTAAATATGAAACATAAAGTTGAATTCAATGTTCTTGTTATAGGATAATTGATACACAGTTTCTTCAAATAACATTCATATGGAGATGGAGTGCATTCGTTAGTCACAAGATTCAATATTTCCTTATGAACTAAATTAGTGATAATTAGAGTCTTGTCCTTAATTATAGAACTCTTTTCAAATTTTAGGACTCTAAAGAGTTGAGTAGGATAATTCACACTAACTAAAAACGTAGAAATAGAGTATCATGAATTTGAATATGTTATGTGTCATAATATATTAAATTCGCATCTCGAAGAATGCTAATGTCACACTAATTTTATGTATGATACATTTTTATAATTTTTATTCTTTAATTTATTTATTATTATTTAGAATACTAATTGTTCATCCTCTCCTAGTTATTCACCCTCTTCGTAGAAACAATCACTCGTTGGACGCTAGATATGCTACAAAGCCATGACAAATGAACATCGAAATTCATAAACCCATCCCATCACCTACCCAATATCCATGTAAAAATAATATCCAATCATTTCCTTATGGGAAAGCTTTTTGTACTAGAGACATTTATGTTAGAAAGTCATACATTCTCATTCTCAAATCCAAGACCATCTAATATTCTACCATCAATGTAATACTAATATCCATTTAATACATGCGATCAATAATACTCACAAAGTTAAGATAAATGAAACCCAAGAAATACATGGAAATCGATAAGAGAAATAAAACCTAGAAATTGTTTATATTTGCTTGAGATTGTGATATAGTACAGAGAATGAGCAAGAGATATTGTGAGGTCTACAAGGAAATGAAATAGTAGATACCAAATTTCTTCCTTAACTTTGTTAATGTGTATCAATCTAGTCCTCCACTTAGTATAAAGTAGTCAATAACTTTATTCACAGTTAATTAAGTTAGTTTCTCCGTCAATATCAGTTAACTAACAATGTTAAAGACTGATAAGCTGATATGTTAACTCCAACATAAACAAATCTTGGTGACCTATTTGATACTTTTTAAAGTTGAAACATTGTCACGTTTCCTCAACAATGTTGAAGACTAAATTGCAATAAATTGTGCTTTTATACAACACATTGTTGAGAAGTCTTTTTCCACCTTTGTTCCTTTTCAATAAATTATACCATATTTGTGAAAATGATATGAATAGGATGAATGGTGGCTCTCAATTTACTTCATCTATGAAAGGGAAAAGCAATATTAATAATTTATGGTTTGATGAATCATGCATTGAGAAAAATTGTTCAGTTCCTTTTTGTTTATATGGAAGGAAAATTGTGATGAGGATTTCAAGACAAATGCAAACCCGGATAGGCCATTCTTTGAATGTCCTATTTGGAAGGTAATGTTCAAATGTGCATTTTTTGTTAATTTCTTTCTTTTGTTCCGTTTGAGGGATTTTACTAAAAAAAAGTTAAATTACTTTGTTTTGATTCTTCTATTGTTATGATTTCTATCGCCAGTTATAATTTCTTCTTTCATTGATGATTTGGGCTATTGTGTTTCAGAAAGAGGGTTATTGTTTCTATTTCTATGGTGTGATGATCCTGACATTTTTGTTCCTAAAGGTGTCGGTGTTGTTGGATATATAAATGAAGTATTGAAAAATGAAGGCGAGCTTATAGCCAAGATTCATCGATTGATAATAGCATACAAACAACAATCAAAGGTTATGGAAGAACATAATAAGCTTATGGACAAGGTTGAAATTGTAATGGCAGAACAAACTCGATTGAAAGAAGTTTTGGTGAATATTATGGACAAGAATTACCCAACAATGTTAGAACAAAAGCAACAAAAATATTGTCTTGTTGACACGTGGGTTTTGATGATGTTGTTCATTGCATTATGAATTGGTAGGTTCACTGCATAGGTTGTGAATGTAATGATTCTTAATGTAGTTGTTTTAAGTTAGTTGTTGTTGATTTTAAATCTAATTGTTATGACCATGAATGTAATTGATATAATGTTTTAATTTTAATTAAGTTGTTTGAACTTTAATTAAGTTGAACAAAGGAAAATTGTAATGTTTAGCAAATTAGCTCTTTAAAAAACTAAATAAAATGGCACCTATAATGTGCACATAAACTGAAATCACAAATTAGGTGGAAAAATACATCAATGCATGAAGTAAAGAAAATTGAGGAAGAAGATTTTTCAACAATGAATTGTATAAAAAAATTATTTGGTACAATTTAATCCCCAACATTGTTGAAAAAACATGACAATATTTCAAATAGGTCCCTAAAATTTGCTTATGCGAGATTTAATGTGTCACTTTACCACTATTTAAAATTGTTAGTTAACAAGTATTATATAATGACTAATTTGATTTAACGGTGAAAAAAATTATAAACTATTCTGAACTTTTAATAAAGCGAAAGACTAAGTTGATACAAGTTAACAAATTTTAAATTTTTTCTTTTTTGAGTATTTACTATAAAAAACCTCAACATTTTAATTGTATTAATTAATTCTTTATCAATACGTCTTTAATTATTTTACTAAAGTGAGTAATATATACTCCAATAGAAAAATAAATTAATTTTTTTTCTTGAAAGATAAATTAAAAAATAATAATTAAATTTAATATTACTATTACTATTATTTTTTTTTAATTTATGTGATTTAATCAATGAAGTCTTATATTAAAGGAGTAATTACAAAGCTGTTATCTTAATTTTATTATGTTTTCAATGTTTTTTTTATACAAAACATAAAAATAGAAAATTAATGATAAGAAGGGATTGTAATTATAAATAACAATTTAATTTATATACACTATCAATATAAAGAGTTTAGAGTTTTTATATTGACAATGAAAACTATCAAATTTTTAAAAATATTTAACTTAATTGATAACTACTTTAAATTAATTGATATAAGTGATTGTGATTGTCTGGGGTGGGGTTATAAAATATTTAACATAAATTCAAATAAAATCATAAATTATAAATAAAGATAAAAACTTCAATACATGAAAAAACCTCGCAACTCTTTCTTTCTTTTGTGGATGAAGTAAGCTTCTTGCATGTGAAAATCACGTTATACATTAAGTAAGTTGTTGCTTTAATTTATGTTCTCACACATATTTAACCATCCAAAAATGGTTTGCCAATTTGTTATTAAGATGTCCAATAATTTTTTCCTCTCTCGAACGGTTGAAATTGACTTTTTTTGTTTATTGGTTAGGGGTGAGAGAAATTTGCATAAGATTCATGAGCCTTAATAAATAAATCTTAAAATTATTTTATTATATAGATAGAGTCTTGTGGTTATTATATATATTAGGCTAAATTACATCTGTGGTCCCTTAACTTAATTTTAGGTAACGTTTTAGTCGTTTATTTTTTTTTTCTTCTCCGATTTAGTCCTTTATTCCTAACAATATCAAATAAAGTATGAAAATATGAGTTTATTTGAAGATTTGCGTTACGAATTTGATGAAATTTGTATTATATTGAAGAATATAATTAATTTTATGAGTTTTGATTGAATTTTTTTTTGAATTTTTGTATTGAAAAGGATAACATTGTTAAAATTTTAAAACATAAAATATCAAATTGTCACTTAAAATTAAAATAAAGGACCAAGTCAAAAAAAAAAAATAAAAGACTAAAACGTTACCTGAAATCAAGTTAAAAGACCACAATGTAATTTAGCTTATATATTATTAAGAAATAAGACTTGTGAAAACTAATGTGAACGTTGCAATATTAATTTATAAATAGAACCGTTGGTGGAAGTTGACTAAGTTTAATGACCATTAGAAGCACTGACTCCGTCACCTGCCGACCACCGAATTGAAAAAAGAGAGCATGAAATCAAGAATCGTATTGTCATCTTGCACACTCAATTTTCAATTTACTGTAATTTACATCCATATACAAGTACTAAGAAATGCCATTTACATTGATGTTTCTAGAGTTTTAGTTTTTTCTAGAGGTGTTAGTGCTAGTAGATCGAATTAGAAATAAAAAATATCCAATTTAAGATAAAAATTACATCAATTTGATTTTATTTGAATGATAAGGTAAAAAAAGTTTGATCCGATTTAACTACAAGCGATTTAATTTGGATTAACTTTTATATATTTAAATTACAATTTTAAAGAATATATTAATATTATAAAAAATGTAAGTTTGATGCAAAATAAAATATAGAATATACTTAAATTTAACATTTATAAAATAATAATAATCGATTATTTTTAAATATATTGATTAGCAAAATAAAATAGATTAAATTGAATTAATAAATATTATTATGGAAAAATAATAAAAAAACCAATAAATGATAAATAAATACAATATATCATACTAATAAAAAAAATAAATAAGTATTAAAATTTATATATGTTATTTGATTTAGTTTAGTTTAAAATTTTTTTTGAAAGAAAAATGAATGTGAAATTTAATTCGACCTACGTGATTTTCAGAAAATAACAAAAAAATATAATAATATTTGATTTTGTACGAATTTTAAATTTTTAGATCGATTTGCAGTTTTAATTTAGTTCGATTTATATATAAACATCTCTTTCTAGGTCAATATATTTATCCTATTTATTTATTTACAAAAATTTAGTGTTTTTTTTTTTCATTTAGATTCTTTATTTTTTTAAAATGTACAGAATCCTTTTTTTTATAATTAAAAACCCTAACAATATTCATCATAGTTTCTCTTCGTATCTTCAACCCAACAATGTTCATCTAATTTATCAATTCTAATTTAAAAAAGGTGTTGGACACGATGAAACTAAAGAAAGAAAACGTAATGTTTTTAATTTATTACAAGAAATATATTGAAATAAACTAAAACTAATTTATCTACATTTCATAATTTAAAAAATATATATTTACACAAGGGTTTATTTATATTTATTATAAAATAATAATAAATTGTGCATATATAGACTTTTGTAAATATTTTTCATATGTTAATTAATTTAAAAATTAATTATTTATAAATTAATTAATTAAAAGAGAAAGATATTTAATTACTAATCTAAAATGAAATTTATATACCAAAGTATCCTACTTTTTTTTTTCACCAGTTGCATTTTTTTTCTACAGTAGGAGACCACATCCATAAATTTTTAATTTTTAATTTTTTTAATTTTTTAGTTTACTAAATGAATAATTGTTAATTTAATAAATAAATAAAATCATGTTAATAAAATAAAATAAAATACATTTATTAGAAAAAATACATTAAAATTAATGTGATTGAGGAGTTGCGCCAAAAAAAATATATTATTTTAACAACTTCCTCTTAAGTTGCAAATAACTTAGCAACTAAATTCTATTTTATTAACGACTTTCTCCTATTTTTTATTCGGATCTAATAATTAAATAAAAATAAATAAATAAAGTAAATTATATTAATATAATCAAATAAAATATAATAAATTGAAACAAATTACTATAAAAAAATATTAAATTTGGATAGATGTGTTAGCACCAGAGGAAAAATAGGAAGAAATTATTAATAAAATAGAACTAGATTGCTAATTTATCTGTAAAATAGGATTGTTAAAATAATATTTTGAAATATTCTTTTTCTATTAAACGTATTTTATTAAATTTTATTAATATAATTTTATTTTTTAATTATTTTTTATTTGTTAATTTAACAATTATTCATATGTTAAAATAAAAAATTAAGAAAAAATATTATAGTTGATCGTATTCCCATAATACGAACTTTATAAAAAAAAAAAATCATTTTTTAAGTGGTTGCAAACTATATACAATACAAAAATTTGTCATTGATGTATAAAACACATGTTATAGAGTTTGACTTTTCTTTCCTTTCTTTCTAAAACTCAAATCTAAAAAATGTGAGTCTATAAAAAAAACGTTAACACATAACAATGCACACAAATAAGATGGGGATAGTTAAGATTTAATAAATAAATAAAAAAAAAAAAGAAGAAGAGGATACTAATTAATTAAATGGCGATGTGATAACAAGACATTATTTGTGACTTGACTGGACATTGACTTTTTTTTTTTTTTGACTCACTAGACATCGATTTGGGATCAAAATGTGTAGTTTGAGATATATATACCATTGTGGCTACGCATAGAACACGTTCTCACTCGTGGTCCTTTCGCGGAAGGCACAATGTGTTTTGTTTTGTTAACTTATGTCCACTCAAATGACCTTTTGTTGGATGATATCTATAATGACCTTAGTCAGAAAAATAATATCAATAGACATGCCACAACATTTTGATTGAAGAGGAGAAAATTCATGTAACCAAACAAATCACCGACCAACGTTTGTAATATGCAATGCATGTAGCACGTACCATACGGCAAAAAGATCATGACAATTGTATCATTGACTAGAGAATCGCTCAATGAGCACATCATGCTATGTATTTTTTGATCGCTCAATGATATATATGCACGTCATGGAACATGCATGTCATGGAACATGCATGTTTGGGTTGTTCTTTATGGTTTTTTCTATTTCTTTTTGTTGGTCAACTTATTTATTTGGGTTAAATTAAATATATCTTTAGTTCTGAAAAATTTCAAACTTTAAATTTTAGTTATGTAAAAAAATAGAACTTTTAATCTCTACAAAATTATTTGATAAAAATTTTAGTCTCTATATTGACATAAAATATATTTAATTGTCCTATAATTTTAATTTTTTTTTAATGAATTTTTGTAAGTATATTTTGAATTTTACAAAAAATTTCACCATTGGAATGAATTAAATATGATTTTTGTGGAGGTACATTTTATAAATGTTATAAGCATGTATGGGTGTTTATGGATACAGGTGAACTTGCAAATCCGGTCACCCAAACCAATTCAATTCATATTTTAATCCAACTCATTTAAGTTCGAGTCTAACCTCAACCGACCAATTTAAATTTAATGATGTCCGGTTTGAGTAACAGACATTTAACATTTTGAACCTGCGAACTCAATTCAATGACATAGTATATATATTTTTATTTATTTATTATTGATGTATAATTTAAAATTTAGTTGTTGGATTATACGTGAGAAATTGTTGTTATCTTAATTGATTTAAATATTTTATTGTATTTGTGGATTTATTTTAAGTATTGAATTTAATATGTTGTGATATATTTTTATTATTTTTGAGATATTCAAGTATTTAAATTTAATTACTATTTTTAATTTAAAAAATATTATTTACTTTATGACTTGCAAACTCAACCCAACTCGTATTCAAATCGATTTTGTTCAAATTTGATATAAAAATCACAAGTTGAGAGCTTAATCCAACTCAAAAGAAATTGATTAATTCTAGCTAATATCAAATTTGACAAAAATTGACCAACTCAACTTATGTACGCCTTATATAAACATGCATGGAAAAATTATTGCAAAAACATATGTTAACTTAACAATAAAAACTAAAATTGTCTACATGATAATTTTATAGAACTAAAAGTTGTATTTATTTACAAGAGTTAAATTTTAAAAGTTAAAACTATTAGAGACTAAAAATATATTTATTCCTATTTATTTTTGTTGTTCATGAATTTTGGGAGAACCGCATATTTCCAAAAATCAAAATGCATTAATAATACAATGAATACTCTGACCTATTACAAAGGTCTTCAATTACAATGTTTACAATGAAGAAAGGCATCCCATAGAATTAACAAACGAATCCGAATATTGAAATGAGGTATTTTGTAAGAACCACATTTGTGGTTCTATGATAACTGTCAAACCGACTTTTTGTAAACATCTATCCCTTTTTTTTTTTTGGGTCTTAACATCTATTCTATTTTACATACATTAAGAATAGTAGCAGTGAATTTAATATATTTATGTGTAAATGTTTTTAAATACCCTTTAATTAACGAATATATTTAATTTTTGTTTTTTAAAGATAAATTATAATTAATAAGAGATGTGTTTGTAAAAAATAATAAATACATATAATAATTTAAAAGATAAATTATATTTTGAGATAAAGTTTTTCTTCAATGGATGCTTAATTGTAGTTAGAGCAAAGACTTATTTTGGTTCATGAGAAAAATCGTGAGATCAAATTTAGTCCATAGAAAAAAAATAAAATTAATTTTTAGTCAATGAGAAAGTTAAATTGGAACAACTTAACTCCTACTTTTTTACACTTTGTTTGGTTAATAAAAGAAAAATAAAAGAAAGAAAAGAGAATGAAAAAAAAAACAATGGATAGAAAGTAAGTTGATTATTTAGGGACTGATTATTTTGTAAAACATTTTTTTTTTCTTCGAAAATGTGGGTTCATTTTACTTTGACGAGAAATTCTTAAAATAAACAATCATCTTAGTGATACAATAAAATGCTAGTTAATGAAAATGTATTTTTGAAAAAATAAAATATATTTTTGACATTATCATTATTTTTAAAAATGTAGACAATTATTCGTTTCAAAACTTTCTCACATCTTTATTAAATTGTAAAATTAACACAATTTTTAGAAAATAAAAATTGATTTTTTTTTTGCACAAAGTAAGCTCACCCTAAAAAAAGATAAAATATGTGTATTTATCATATGAAATAAAAATCTTTAATAAAAAATAAGATATGATAAATAACCTTAAAAAATTTTATTTGTATTTTCTTCATATTTTCTTAATTACCTAAAGAAATATTGTGTATTTACTTTTGGATAAGAGAAAATGAAAAGAAAAAGATATATGTATTTATAAAATGACAAAAATATCCGTAAGAAGCAATATAGATATAATAAAAAAAAATTAAAATAAGTATTTTATTTCAATCAATAAAAAATCCAAAAATATAAAAATAAAAATAAAGAGAATAAAAATATTTTAATTTAATATACTACAACATAATATTTGTATCCTCTTTATATTTTCTGTTGTTTTGCTAATTGTAATAAAATATTTATTTTAATTTTTTCCCCTCTCTAATTAATTGATAGTGAAAAAAGTATATGAGATTTCTAGCAAATTCATTTGGTAGATATAGTGTGATCAATAAATGAAGAGTTTGTATTTGTTGCATAATAAATAATTCTTTATGCATAGACAAACAATAATAATAATAATAATAATAATAATAATAATAATAATAATAATAATAATAATAATAATAATAACTCTATGCAAAACAATAAACAATAATTTTTTTTTGGTTTGTAGACGAGATGATAATGTGATGTCTTGATTCGAACCCGGGACATAATGTCTAACCTAATAATATCGGCATTTGTCTTTTGAGCTATTATTTGAATACTTAGATTTTCAAATTTAATTCAATTAAAATGTGTTATGTTGATGTGTAAAAAGTATCAATTTATATTAGATGACTATAACAATCTCCGACACTAGCTCAATTTGTAGTTGAAATGGATGAAACGTTGACTTAACCTTTAGATTTTGATTTCAATTTCCACAATGTTACTCACGATCTTCTCACCCTATTTTCAACCATTGGATATTAGTGAGATTTTGTTTATAGGAATCGAACTTGAGACCTAAGAGTTAAGTCAATGGTTTAGGATCAAAATGAATCTTCACTCTTATAAGTTAAACATAATGATCGCATATTCATTAATTCAAAATTTGAAAACTTCGTCAATTTGAATTTTTTGCAAGTAAGAATTCTTAATTAATATATTCAACGTTCTGATCCCGACGCCACTCTTTTTAGGTTAAGAAAATCCAAGCACTTTTTCTTCTTCATCTATCATAAATGGTGACTTAGAGTCACTTTATAGTATAGAATTATCTCTAAATCCTTTTTTATCTCATTTTATTAAAATAAGTAGTTTTTCACACATATTTAGTTTTATTTCGTATTTTATATATATGATTTCGCTGTTTCAACGCGACATTATTTTATTCATGATTTTATTCGTTATTTTAATATTGCGGTGTTTGATTTTCTATCTTGTTGCATGTTAGTCGAGATGACCTATATACTCTAAAATTGATGGTTTAGAAAGTCATAACATTTAATAAAGTTTCAATCACGCATCAAAAAATATTTTAAAAAATATGATGGAATAGAATACATATATGAATATATGGAAACGTTGCTTTTTATAAACGGTTGGTATTGCAATTAATTGTTTCAAATTATAAAGGACAAATTACACAACAAAAACACTTTGATTGAATAAAAAAATGGGATGATTCAATAAAATATGAAGTAAATTAAAATGACTTAAATTGATTGCACAATGGATATAAGATCAAAGTATACAGAAAATTCAATTTTTTTTTAATACAATTCACAATTTTCTAGTTAAACAGTTTAAATAATGAAAATGTCTCAAAAACAAAATTTCCATAATTACTAATCTATATATCATTAAAAAATTAAATGAAATAATTGCTTTTGTTAATGTAAAAAATTACATGTTTATTGAAAGTCCTAATTTCATCTTAAAAGTTAGTTGATTCACATGAGTGGAAATCGGCTTACAAAATTCTTAGAATTTGGTGACTAAATTCACAAGGTCTATAAAATCAAAAATGAATTTAGGATATCTGTAAATTGATTTGCAAAGGTAAAAATTTATTTCAAAGTGTACAAACATAATTTCATTCATGCAACTAAAGTTATATATGATAAAATATGCTTTCATAATTTTTTTTCTTCTATTCAAGAGTGTTTGTGAATGTTTGAGAAATAGAGAATCAACGAATGCACATAAACACTATCTAATTAAATAGATTTAATTTTAACATCTATCGAAATATTAAATCAATTGTAGTATTCGTATAATTCAAATTGAAAAGACTAAACACTTTAATTTTATCACTTTTACAATTATTATTTTTTGTTTTATTCCATTAACATATATATTATGAATTTATTCGTAGATACGTCATTTTTCAGTTGTAGCAATTTTAATTTTTTATTATTTTTCAATTGTTTATTTTACTTATTTAAATTAATGAATACATGTTTTTTTCCTTAAAAAAAAGTAAGAATAGATAAGAGGGGATAGGGAAGGTTTGCATGCCTAGCTTAAAAGATGGAACGTTTTGTGTGCAATAGCACTACATGCGCACCTCATAATCATAAACCATTAATGACCTCTCTTTTGTCTCACTCTTCATCGACAAATTTCCGCCCTATTGCAATTTGCAACAAACACACTTCCCAATTCCCATCTCTTTGCTACCTCATCATACATGCATAGCTTAAACAAAATAATCATGCTTTTTTGTGTCTTCTTTTTTGTTGGCAATGCTAGAAAGAACTTTGGGGGCTTATAATCTTATCTAATAGATGAGCAATAGAATACACGTCTTTTGCTCCATTCATTATTATTATTAATTAAATATTATTTACTTCTTCTTAAGGGTTTTTTTTATTAGAATAACCTTTTTTTAAAAAAAAAAATTAAAATACTTCCTTTGTTTAAGTTATAAAGAAAGCCCACGTTTTAATAGCGACTTTTCAAAGGATTTTTTTTTAAATTTAATTTTTTTTAAAATTTTTAATAAAATAACAAAAATATTATATATATATATATATATATATATAATTAATAAAATTTATAAAAATATATAAATAAAAATTTTAAATTACGATAAAATTTTAGTAGACTCAAAAGGTTATTTTTTTTTATTTTAAAACATTTATTTCAATTTTTATTGAAATAACAAAAATAATATATATATATATATAATTCATAAAAATACATAAATAGAAATTTTAAACTACGATAAAATTTTAGGAAGTCCAAGTTCCAAAAGCCGATTTTCCAAAATTTTATGGAACTTGGACTTCCTAAAATTTTATCGTAATTTAAAATTTTTATTTATGTATTTTTATAAATTATATTAATTATATATATATATATATATACATAATATTTTTGTTATTTCATTAAAAATTGAAAAAAAAATTAATTTTTTTTAAAATCTTTTAGGAAGTCGTCATTTGGAACTTGGGCTTCCTTAAGGAAGTCGTCATTCTAAATGGCGACTTATAACTAAAAAAAAAAGGACATTTTAGTATTTATTTTTCAAAAAGGAGTATTTTAGTTTTTTTTTCTTTCAAAAAGGGTTATTCATATAAAATACCCTCTTCTTAAAATGATTAATTCATTTACAAAAAATATTTGTTATAAAATTATTAATTCTTTTTATTTTCAACACACTTCTTTTCAATTGTAGATTTCAATTGATATTATTTAAATAATTTTTAATATAATATTTTTTACTAAATATCAATAATGTATAAATACTTAATAAATATGATTTAATAAAAATAATATTATTTCTTTTATTTATATATTTTTTTAATAAATATAAAATGATCAATAATTCAATTATTTTAGCACGGAGGCATTATAAAGTTTTATATGTTGCTTTTTAAGCCGCAAAGTAAAGAAAATGACAAAGGTTCATGCTTCTTAATTTTAAATTTCAATTTAAAGTCATAGTTGGATGCACGAAGGAAAGAGCGTAGCTAACGTTAAGAAAACGTTCTGCTTTTTGCATTATTTAGCTCGTACCCATACAAACTAAATTTGATGTCGTGGTTACTTGCCCAATTCATACGAGGTTACTTTTCGCATCTCCTTTTCAAATATCCATGTCTAAAAGTTAACTTCAGGTGGATATACATATGTATTGAAAATATGCTTGATTTAAAACTTATCTCTTTTGTGTATTATAGAATTAATCACACCCGAAAAATGTATTTTGATTGTGATTAAAATATCGGATGTTAATAAGCGGAACACATTCTTATAAATTCCAAAAGTAAAATTTTAGAATGTATAAATAATTTAGATATTTATTTTCAAAATCAAGTAAAATAATTTCTGATGGAAGGAACATGAACTTAAAAATACAAGTTGCTAATCGAAAGAATCAAATATTTACACATCTTTAATTTACATCCTAAACTTAATAATTAGTAGCATCAACATGATGATATCCAAAATATATGGATTTCTATGGGTTGACTTTTGAGATAATAGTCTTAATTTGGTCTTTGGGCAAAAACATAACTTTCATGTTTTTTAATCAATTTCTTTTTACTCAAAAAAGCTCATTGCATGATTGATTATGAGTTAATGTGAGAAATATTTAAATTAATTAAACTGATCAGTCAAACACCTCCAAATACTCAAATTTGGCTTAACTCTTGACCACTTATTTTCAAGTGTTATTTCCTTTAACCTCTTTGTTACACATTTGTTCAAAAGATAAGTAGCCGTTGTCACTGCTTCATCCCAACAAAAAATTGGAAGCCCTACAACATATTTTAAAAAGATAGTAATATTATATAAAATAAAAAATGAATTATAATCATCTGGTTTGGGTCTTTGATGTTTAGTTTTGAGTGACAAAAAATGACATCTGGATAAAACAATGTTGAGTTGGATTGTTTTGATTTGATTTCAAATTGAGTATTTTATCCTACACTCCGTACCTAAATTTGTCACTCCCAATCAATTTGAAAATATAATTTTGTCCTTTTTAACTTTCAATTTTTTTTACTATTCATTTTTTCACCTCCTCTTTTGAAACTTTAAAGAATTCATTGTAACTTTTGAATATTTTCAAATTTTCGAAATAAAAAAGTAAGTGGCACTCAAATTTTTCATACCTTCGAAATAATTTTTTTCAAATTCTCGAAAATTTCGAACAATTCGAAATAGAAAATTTTCATATAGATTTAGATGTAGAGGTGTAGAGTAGAAACCTTTTTAAATTAAAATTAAAAAAAATATCGATTCAATTAAGTGGTTTGAATTAGTTGATCATTTAATCTTTTACCTCCTATGTGTTGAACGTAAATATATACATAATTTATTATAAAAATTTAAAAATAAACGAAATATATCCCAATCTAAAATACGAAAAATATTTAAACTCATTAAACAAAAAAAATATATATATATATATATATATATATATATATATATATATATTACTCCAATCCAATGACATTAATAGCAATGAAATCCACAATCTATGGCATCAAATATTTTTTTTTTACCGCTAGCCGATATTATGGTGAATTTTGTATAGAAAAGATGTGGACACAATACACCGCGTCACATAAATACATGCCTTTGCAGCCATATCATTATGCAAGTCAAGTCATAAGGCACGTTGCTTCACTTTCATAACTTGTACCTTATCCAAACCAAGTAGGTCACCGAAGTAAACAGAAGCACCACAATTTATTTATTCTATTCTATATAGTATTCTTCAACTTCTTGGTGTCTTAGTGTGAAAGGTTGCAAATTGAACTTACTAAGAAAACCATTCCTACGCGTCACTTTATTATCATTCCTTACAACCTTGCCACATATACAAATAGCCCATTTTGCCACCACCGTGTGGGACATGATCATTTGCAAGCCAAATGGCGTCATTCTACAAATTAATTCCAATTTAATTCCACTTGTTGATTTTATAAAGTTTTCAATTAATATGGAAATATAAAACTAACTAAAACCATGTAGAATTCAGTCCCGGTTTTCTTTTCAATACTTTTTTTTTCCTTTTCTTTTTTGCTATTATGTGTGTATCTACTTTCATGCCAAAAGTCATGTTTTGTGGACAACACACTTCATTTATTTCTCTTTCATTCTGCGTAACGCTTTGTCCAATTTTATTTTAAAAAATCTTATGGGTCAAATTCAATTCTAATAACCCTCCCAATCATTTAGACGCTGACAAATGGCACAGGGATAAGGGTCCTAACTTACTAAACTAATTTCAACTTTGCATAGTCGGAAAAACCAAAAAAACAAAAAAATAAATACTGATTATGCATAAAATAAAAATATTATATTTGTTGACAAAAATAATTTAGGAATAATATATTTTTATGTCTTATAAAATTATAATTTTTTTAGTTTAATGTTTTGTTAATTTTATGTTTTTTTATCTTTATTTTAACCTTTATAAAAACTATTTCAAAAAACTAAAAGCATCTCACATTTATTAAAAGCTTTTAAAATAAAAACATAACCTGAATATAAATTATGTAGGAATTAAACATGATGTTATAAATAGGAATTTAAACATATTTAATTTAATAACTTAGTTGTATACATTTTTTAAATGACGTCTTAATTTTATATTAATCTAATTTACCGAACCAAGAAATCAGTAAAAAAATTAGCATGAGTTGCACTTAGAAATATATATTTTCATTTAAAAATCTTGAATTTAAAAAAAAAACATCATTTTGCCGTTTAGGGCGAAGTATTGCATTTATTTGAACATGGATTAGGTAATATTTTCACATTATAATTTAGGCTGAATTAGGCAATGCAATTTAAGGAAAAATCTTATCTTTAATATATATCCCAAAAAATATGCTGTTCTACGGCATTAAAAGGTGCCACATACTTAAAAGGAAGTGATGAACCTTTACCTAGTGCCAAATTTTGTTCTAACAATTTTGTTGACAACCACAAGCCAGATATACTTTCCCACAATCCGTTCGTCCCACATCTTCTAAAAGATGCGATTAGATTTTGGGGAGCTTACCAAATTCCAAATCTTCAAATGAAAACAAAAATTACAATCAAATGAAAATAAGAATAAATGACAATAATAACATGATGGAATAGATAATTTGATCTTTCAAATTATGACTCAAATTAATATTAAAATTTTTAAAATTAAAAAAATATAATCTAAAAATTATTAAATAATAATAAAAAGAATATTATTTAAACTTTTACTTTTAAACATTATAACATAATTATATTAATTAATATTTAACTCATATTGATTTTATATTAATATCATTATAATGTAAATTAATTTTTTTTATAAAATTTAAATTTTTAATAAATCAATTTGTTCATAATCAATTTGTTCATAATCAATCTATTTATAATTACAATAACACACAAATTTATCATTAAAATTACAAAATTTAATAGATAAATTTATCTTTGATGTGAGATCAACGTTGATAAATAATAAATTTAATTAAAATGTCACATCAAAATATTTAATAATAGCAATAATAAAAAAATTATTTTAATTAATATTTTATAATTTTTAAAATTTATTTATTAAATTAAAAAATAATTGCACCTTGTCTTTATAATTTAAGAAAAAAAATTTAAATATAAAAATATAGTAATAAAATATTTGGTGGAAGTGTGGTGGTGCACGTCACATACTTGTAGTTTAACTAAATATTTATGGCTAAAGCCACATACTAGCATCATGTCATTTTGGAACATTTCTGCATCACCATTAGCAGCCTCTAGCAATATCTTCATAAACTCGTGGACCAACTATTTTTTGACACGTCGCTCTTTATATAGCTATTTATATTTTACTATCTTCCTACTACCGCCACCGTGTTATGTTCCCCATAGCCAACTATTAACATCCACCTCTCAACTATAAAGCTCACATTCCACACTCCAACCACATGTTGAAATTATTATTCCTACGCAACAATACCAACTATATATGTACCCTTGCTTGAGTAATTAATAATATACCGAACACCCCTTCAACAGATAAACCTTAAAAAACATTTTGTGAATTATTAACCTAGAAAAACATTTTGTACAAAAATCCTAAAAAAGAATAGTAGCTCTAATTAACACTACTGAAAATATTAAATAGTTGTGAAAAATTTGGAGGGAAAACATAATATTCAAAACAAGTTGATTAGTTACAAATTTTATTTTATTTTTTATCTAAATATTTTCGTCACTGTTCCTATTTCTTAAATTACATTTTTAAAGTATTGTACAGTTGTGTATATACTACCACAATTTTTACATAAAAGGTTACTAGAATATATATTTACTTAATTATAAAGATCCAATTATTGTCTGCTAGTGACATTAAAATGAAAAATAAAAAAGAGGATCTAAATCTAAAAAATGAGGATAAGGATTAAAAGTCCAATCCCGTAAGAAAAAAACAGTATCTAGTACTTTGTTAGAAGAATTCTCATTTAACTTCAAAAAACATTACCGTCCTCTTGGATCTCCACCTCAACGTCACCACCGCTTTTGTTAATTATCCACTTTCACAAATTCCACGCTGTAAACAAAAAACATTTTTAAAAATTATAAATTTCGACAACACGGAACACCGAATGTTAGAAGAACAAACACGCACTACATGTGTGTCTATATATAAACCTCATTTTGGGCCCTCAAAAAAACCAAACACAAAGGTCAATTACATTACAAACATAAAAAGCCTAATTCAGTTAAGTTGAGCTCAATGGCTAAGTCTTCATGGGTGAGAGGCAAGTGTATTGGTAAGGGCGCGTTTGGCTTTGTTAATTTAGCGGTTTCACAAAGCGACGGTAGAGTTTTCGCGGTGAAATCCGTTAATTATAAAACAGGGCTTCCAAATCAGTTAGAAGCTTTGGAGAATGAAATTAGGATTTTGAAACGGTTATCTTCTTCTTCTCCTTCTCCACACGTGGTGGCTTTTCTCGGCGATGATGTCACGTGCGAGGGAGAAGGAACGTCGTCGTTTAAGAATCTTCATTTGGAGTATATGCCAGGTGGCACCGTTACTGACATGGACCGTGCTGACGTGGATGAACGGTTAGTTAGACGCTTCGCTTGGTGTCTGGTTAACGCGCTGAGGGAAGTTCACGCGCGCGGTGTTGTGCACTGTGACGTGAAGGGGAGGAATGTTCTCGTTGCCGGCTCCGCCGTTAAACTCGCCGACTTTGGATCCGCGGTGGAATTTTGCGGCGGAGAATGTTTTAAACCTCGTGGAAGTCCGATGTGGATGGCGCCGGAGGTGATTCGCCGGGAGTATCAAGGACCTGAGTCCGACGTGTGGTCGCTCGGATGTACGGTGATTGAGATTTTCACCGGGAAATTGCCGTGGGAGGATCGAGGCTTCGACACAGTGAATCGAATTGGATTTTCCGACGTGTTGCCGGAGTTTCCAAGCGGTTTATCGGTGGTCGGGCGAGATTTTCTCGAGAAATGTCTGAGTCGAGATCGGAGCCGGAGATGGAGCTGTGATCAGCTGCTTCAGCATCCATTTTTACTTCCGTGTGATAGTGCTATGGAATCGTCACCTCGTTGCGTTTTGGACTGGGTTAACTCGCGATTCACTGAGTCAGAAAACGAGTTCGAAGAAGAAGAAGAAGTAAAGTTGAATAGTAGTGAAAATTCAATTAAAAACAGGATCGGTAAATTAACTACGGCGTTGAGAGGGGTAAATTGGGAAACAGAGGGTTGGGTCGTAGTGAGGGCAATTGAGTCCGAAAAAGAAGCAACAATGTATAATGAAGCGTGTGGGGGCGCAGATGTAGGGGTAATATGGGAATTTGAGAATGTGGTGAGGGTTGAAGAGGGAATGGAGGTAGGGAGTAGTTTGGAATATTCGGATTTTGATGAAAGGGTAAATCGGGAAATGTGGAAGTTGGTGTGGCAGCATGAGTGTGATGAGTGGAAGTACAACTGCAACCGCAAGAACAGCGTTATAGGTGGAAGTGGAAGTTGTTGTGATTGGTCTTGGAGGTGTCGTTATAATCACGGTTCGAAAAAGTTTAATACGATTATCGTTAGTGGAATATTCAGCAATTACACCTTGTGTTGTAAAATATTCAAATCATGTTATTTATTATTCTCAATATACTATCACTTTTGGTTAAAAAGATTAATGATTTGGTGTTTGAAATTGAGATGCAGGTTGAAAATTATTAACTGTTATATTGATTTTAAGTTATAGTACATATAAATTTGAGAGAAATGATTTTAAAAGAACTAAATTTAAAGAGAACAACATATTCTTCGAGATAATCTATTTATAAATTAAATTTAGAAAATCACTAAATGGACAAGAGTTAAGAATTTTGAACCCAACTCAGAAAATGAACATAATTAGCTAACCTGTCAACCACAGTATTGGCCTCTCAATATACTCGAACAACCTTGACATTCTGATCTCTAACACACCAAGCCTTCCAAGTTTTAACTATTGTAAAGTAGGAGTGAGAATCACAACAACTCTTCAAGCAAGATAAATCACCACTTTGGAGCCATACTCTACCCTAGTTCATTCTATAGTGGAAAAATCAAACAACAAATTTGAAAGTTATCTCATTAGATAGAGGTACCATAACATGATTCACAATAACAATGGAAAAATATAAGTTTGCCATGTATTAACCATTTACCTATCACCCTT
>NC_021161.2:39819381-39854923 GCF_000331145.2 Cicer arietinum
AAAGATACATATCGCGATCCTTTCCTTTAATTTATCCGAAAATTACATTATTAATATTTTATCTTTTTTTACATCAAATTAGTTTTTTTAAACTTTTTATTGGTGTGAAGTTCGTTTTATATGTATATAAATATTTGTACTCATGATCTTAATTTTAAATCAACAAAATTGAAATCTCAAACTCTTCAAAATTTTTAAAATATTCGTGTAATTTTTAAGGGTTTTTGATTGCAATAATCTTAAGAACATAAACTCTGAATCGATTTTTAAAAAATAATTAAACAAGAGAGAATTCAAGTGAGATATATATTATGATTATTGAAATTAAACGCGAAATTATCTTAATCTAGATTTTGAAATTCATGAAAAATTATTATGTTGTTCTTTATATAATCGATAATAAAACTCATAGCAAAATTTTAAAAATCTCTAATTACAAATGAATGAAATGAGTTAGGACTAAAAACAGTTCAACATTATAACATTTACAAATATAAAGGATTGACTTATTCCAAAAAAAGTAAGTTAAAAGATCAATCTTATATTTTTGTATAACTTAAAAGACGATGAGATGTATTTTATCTTTTTTCTTTTAAATGTCATAGTAATAATTCTATATAAGCTTTATTAATAAAAAAATATGACATCTTGTTCAATTGATTTCTGGATTCGTTCATGCAACCTTTAAGAGATCATCCAATATATATATATTTTTTTTAATTTTATGCCAACCATAATTTCCACAATTATATTTACTTCAAAAAAACTCTAGCCTAGAGAGCATCATGGTTAAAAATTAGACCTTACCCTAACTTCATAATAGTGGTTTCCTTTGGTCATCCAATGCTCCCTATAAAAGGTTTTTTTTACTGTCTCCAACTGTTATTTTTTAGTTTTGAAAAATCTTTTAAAAATTAATTTATGCTACCAAAAATATTATTAGGTTGAGTCGTGAACTAGGTTGCTCTCTTTAAGATGTTTCGAGGCACTGCCCAAATTGTGCAAGACAGACTATCAACCACGAAGTCCCTAGGATAAAACAACCAAAATACACTATTTCAAAGTTCTTTTGCACCATAGAAAACCGTTCTAAAATTATGCCCTCAATATGACAATCAAATGACTACCACTCGTAATATGGTACTAAAACCACTCGAAAGAAAATAGTTGCTACAAACTTAGACTTTTGACCTAGGTTTTTGACCGGGCAATAACAGATGCGTGAGACCAAAGATTAGGGTTTTGACCAAAGATCTGATGTGCGAAATCGGGGGCAAGGAACTGACTAGATCATATGTTGAAAGTTGACTCGGTGGAGGGAAATTACGTAATTAAGTATCAATAAGATATAAAAACGCAAACGTTCATTTAATATTAAATAAATAAATAATTTATTAATTTTCATATACTAAAAAATAATACACCACTTAGCCAAAACCAAGGCCTAATCCCATGCTTGGCCGAGCCGGACAGACAGCAGCGATGCACACGCGTGTGTGGGGGTCAATTTTGTATGTGTTCTTCCTCCTTTACAAAATTGGGGTACCCCTTGGGGCATACCCCAAGTTCCATACCTCCACCTTTACTAGTGTGTGATATCCCTCCTATGTGAGACTTCCTTATATTTCAATTCACACCAACACTAACTCTCATTAATGTCGTCATTATTTCCAATAATCTTCCATTAATATCATCATCATTTCCAACAATCCCCCACTTGAATTTAAAAAGAAGTTATCTAAAATAGCGTCAAACACTTCTATAATACTGTGTATAAATAAATGTGTCTCTTGACTTGAACCTTTGCATAGCAAGTAAGATTCAGATTCAAAAAGAGTAACTTGTAGTCTTGAACTTTATCTCTGACATCAAATCCACACACAACCTTTTTATTGGGTGTATTCTCAAAAGCCCATGCATTTATGGTCATGCACATGTATCCCAGTATAGTGAACGCTTTAGGAATTATGCCTCGAAATTCTATAGGAAGCGGCTCCACTTCTACATTCACATAAGTGAGTCTATCAAGAGTATTCATGTAGCTAGGCACTCCACTCCACATAGAGTATAGATCTCATTAAGAGTTTCTATTATCTTATCCTTTTATCCTTTCAGGAATCATGCTTTTCTCATATATAATATAACATATTCATCTCTTATCACTATGACTTGTTATTATCCCTTGAACCTAATTCTTGGGATCTCCAATCTTTTAGGTCGGGCTACCATCATGAGTGACTCATTGATCTATAGAAAATAGTCTCATTCTTTTGGATGTATTTAGGAATTTCTCTATAGCTAATCCTTTCATCAAATGATCTGCTAAATTTTCATTAGTGCGTACATGATCCACTATAACAGCTCCTAAGTAGTTCTCTAATTGTGTTGTGCTTACGACGTATTTGTCGTCTCTTACCGTTGTAACAACGATTCTCAATCTTTGCAATAGCCACAATACTATCGTCGTGGATCAACACAAATGACAAAAGTTTTTCCCACAAAGGAATTTCAGCTAGCAAGCATATCAACCAACTTGCTTCTCCACTAGCAGTAGCTAGTGCTATCATTTCAAACTTCATAGTAGATTGAACCAGTATCGTCTATTTCTTCGATTTCCAAGATATAACATCACTGACTAAACTGAAAATATAGCCACTGGTTGCTTTGGAGTCATATGATAAAGTGTTTCAATCAGCATCACTGTATCCTTCAAGGACGGCGACAACGGCGGCGGCGCGTGCGCGCGTGTGG
The DNA here is from genome assembly GCF_000331145.2 of Cicer arietinum. NCBI lineage: Eukaryota > Viridiplantae > Streptophyta > Magnoliopsida > Fabales > Fabaceae > Cicer > Cicer arietinum. The sequence continues at coordinate 39,822,133 of NC_021161.2, forward strand.
TGTTCAATTTACATGCGTTCTTCATTCTTTACAAAATTAGGGTACCCCTTGAGGCACCCCCCAAGTTTCATATCTCCACCTATAAACACTACTAGTGTGTGATATCCCTCTTATGTGGAACACCCTTATTTTTCAATTCACACCAACACTAACTCTCATGAATATCATCATTATTTTTATCAATCTTCCATTAATATCATCATCATTTCTACCCAAAGTGATTCCACTTGCAAAGGAGAGAAAATTTATCCTCCATTGATTCAATCTTCTTTGTATATTCTCTAAGAGGCAATAATAAAGTTTATTTTTTTTTTACCTACGATGTACGAGAGGCATTTAAAAATATTATTTTGAATTATTAGTGAGAGCAAACTCAAATAGTTGACTTAATTATAAAATCCTAGAATCATAGACATTCTTAGCTACTAACATATCAATTTTACCAACTAAGACATTATGTCAAGAGGAGACACATATTATTTAGACATCTCATTGTAACTTTCATATGAGCATTAAAAGCTTCACCTAAAAACAATAAATCATCCAAAAAAAAAATAAGTTAGAAAATTGAAGGGTTGGTTCTACCAAGCTTAATAGTTTTCATTCCTAAACTCCACTTCTCTATTTATCATATACACCAATGTTTCAAGGCAAATAACAGATATGCAATGGGACAAAGAAACAAAACTCTGTTGAGACAAAATTCCTTAATATTGTTTTAAAGATAACAAAATTTTATAATTAATGATAAAAAGATTTTGATTTGTATTATTATTTAATTTGTATTTTTGAGTGATTCATAAGTTAGATTATAATGAGAAATCAATAAGCAAAACCATTATTCCTTTCTCTCTCTCTCTCTCTCTCTCTCTCTCTCTATCTATCTATCTATCTATCTATCTATCTATCTATCTATCTATCTATCTATCTATCTATCTATCTATCTATCTATCTATCTATCTATCTATCTATCTATCTATCTATCTATCTATCTATCTATCTATCTATCTATCTATCTATCTATCTATCTATCTATCTATCTATCTATCTATCTATCTATCTATCTATCTATCTATCTATCTATCTATCTATCTATCTATCTATCTATCTATCTATCTATCTATCTATCTATCTATCTATCTATCTATCTATCTATCTATCTATCTATCTATCTATCTATCTATCTATCTATCTATCTATCTATCTATCTATCTATCTATCTATCTATCTATCTATCTATCTATCTATCTATCTATCTATCTATCTATCTATCTATCTATCTATCTATCTATCTATCTATCTATCTATCTATCTATCTATCTATCTATCTATCTATCTATCTATCTATCTATCTATCTATCTATCTATCTATCTATCTATCTATCTATCTATCTATCTATCTATCTATCTATCTATCTATCTATCTATCTATCTATCTATCTATCTATCTATCTATCTATCTATCTATCTATCTATCTATCTATCTATCTATCTATCTATCTATCTATCTATCTATCTATCTATCTATCTATCTATCTATCTATCTATCTATCTATCTATCTATCTATCTATCTATCTATCTATCTATCTATCTATCTATCTATCTATCTATCTATCTATCTATCTATCTATCTATCTATCTATCTATCTATCTATCTATCTATCTATCTATCTATCTATCTATCTATCTATCTATCTATCTATCTATCTATCTATCTATCTATCTATCTATCTATCTATCTATCTATCTATCTATCTATCTATCTATCTATCTATCTATCTATCTATCTATCTATCTATCTATCTATCTATCTATCTATCTATCTATCTATCTATCTATCTATCTATCTATCTATCTATCTATCTATCTATCTATCTATCTATCTATCTATCTATCTATCTATCTATCTATCTATCTATCTATCTATCTATCTATCTATCTATCTATCTATCTATCTATCTATCTATCTATCTATCTATCTATCTATCTATCTATCTATCTATCTATCTATCTATCTATCTATCTATCTATCTATCTATCTATCTATCTATCTATCTATCTATCTATCTATCTATCTATCTATCTATCTATCTATCTATCTATCTATCTATCTATCTATCTATCTATCTATCTATCTATCTATCTATCTATCTATCTATCTATCTATCTATCTATCTATCTATCTATCTATCTATCTATCTATCTATCTATAAGTAAAAATGTATCTTAATCATTTCTTATTATTTAATAGCTAAAGGTCAACCTTAAAAGATCAAACAATCTTATTGAGTTCAAAAGGATATGAGAAGATCAAAATATTTACACTAAAGGACAAAACTGATAAATTTTTTACGTAGTACCAAGTTAAGTGACTACTACAGTTAAAAGACACTTCCAACTGTCAAATCAATCTTTGGAAACATGCACAAAACCTTTTCCTTTTCCTCGGTTGTACTAAACTATGAGTAGTCAAATTAGAACGTTTTGATGTCGTGAGTTTTGAATTAAAACTCATTGTTAAGGAAGAACAACAACTATCCTATATGGAACAACGTGCCCAACAAACATATGACCTATAATATCGACAAATATGAATGCATTCTTGCTCTTATATATAGAGGAGACATCCAAACCTAAATGATCAAGAGTTTTGCATTGAGTCATATTCCACTTAATAAAGTGATCTTCAATTTAAAAATTCTTCAAACAACAAACACTCTTAAGCTCATTATTACATTTGAGAATAAATCTTTCTGAGTGTGTTGTTTATTCAAGCAAATCTTATCCATCTAAATGTTTGAAACCATATCCCAAATTTTTTCCTAAACTTATAAACATCTCATCTCAACCTGCTAGTGTAAAAGTAGAGTGTGGATGATTGAATTTTTGTATAGTCAATTATGACTTATACATAGAGAAATCCTGTTGAGGTAAAGAGAGAAAATCTTGTAAAAATTCCCAAGAGGCATAAGTGTAAGGTGTAAAAGTTGATATGTTCTCTCAAGTTTTCTTAGTAAAAAATCTCACAAAGTGTGAGGACTGAACGTAATCTAAATTGAGTGAATCATGATACTTCTTGAGTGTGATCCTCTCCATTAACTTTTTACCTTATATGTTTTAGATATATATCACAAATAGATACTGCATTAATTTTTTACACTAATACTTTAGAACATTGTGAACGCAATATGCTCCAAGTTTTCAACTTGAGAATCATTTATTGTAAATGCATATTAGATTTTAAAAAAGTTCACAATTCAAATCTTTTTTGTGTGACTATTATGTCTAATTCAAACTTAACTATGGAGAAACAACGAAATGACCATCACAATATGTCACACCATATTTCAAATACATGTGGTTAAAGTATTGGATTGTCATTGTTTTAAAAGTTAAGGGATCTATAATTAAAACTAGTTCTTGCAAACATAACCATGCACCAACGACAACTATGTGCGAACGAAACCTTAAAACAACACCTGAACAAAGTATAAAAGCATTAAAGAAACCAACAAAATGGAAGATGAACAAGCTAAGGCTTCTACCATCATACCTATAGAGGTGAAAATGAGATGGAAGTAATGGTTAGAAGTTTGGCCTAACATGAAGTTAAAGCTACAAACACAGTAATAAGATTGAATTTTGGTTTGGATGGTTGGATATGGTTTTGGAATCTTTGAGAACCTTGGATATGGTGTTTCCAAGAGATTAGTGAACTCAACCAATGTATTCGAACAATTATTTAACATAATGCTAAATAATTCATTCAAAATAAAACCAAAAGTTAGAAATTTAGGGTAGCTAAATATAAATATTGGGGTAACTAAATATAAAACTTGCTATACTTGTCCTAAAAGTAATAATTTTTTAGGATAGCCAAAGGTACCCCAAGATTATGAGAGGCTTTCACCTTTGGATGTGTTAACAATGAGAAGAGGAAGAAGAGAGACAACCACTCTAGCGTTTCATAACATAGAATGAACCAAACTTAAGTTAATAGGGTTACAATGAGTATATATATAAAAGAATAGAAATGTCTAAAATACCCTTACTACTAATATATAATAACATTATCTAACATCTCCCCTCAAACTCACGATGCATTAACATGGAGCATCGAGAGTTTGTCAACTAAAAAACGAAAACGTTTAATGGAATGCATCTTTGTGAACAAATCAACAATATGTAAAGAAGAAGAGTACGAATATTGGTCATCTTGGCTACAGGAGCAAAAGTTTCTTCATGATCCATACCATAGTGTTGAGAGAAACCCTTAGCAACAAGACGTGCATTGTAGCGGTCAACTGACCCATCAGACTTAGTTTTGATCTTGTATATCCAACGAGATCCAATAGCACGTTTTTCCGGAGGAAGAGGTACTAATTCTCAAGTATTGATTTTGTGCAATGCAGATAGTTCTTCTGCCATAGCCTGCTGCCAAAGATGATCAAGAACAACCTCTTTATAGGAAGAGGGCTCAGACAAAGTTGACGAGAGGGGTAACGAGGAGGATCAACAATCGCAGGAGGTGGTTGGACAGCCGGGGGAACAATAGGGATGTCACCAAAGAAGAAGCAACAATCAAAGAGAAGAACCAACAAAGAGAGAAGCAACGAAAGAAGAAGAAAAAGCCAAAGAGAGGATCATTAGCTATACCAAACAATCACAATAAAGAGAGAAACCAAACCAACAAGAAATCATATCAAATAGTTACAATCAATAGAAGAACCAAGCCAACAAAAAATCAAAACAAAAAAGGAGCGATCAGAAAAAGGAGCAACAACCATATCAAAACAAACCCTTAATATATAATATAAAAGCCCAATAACATACTACTTAACATCTCCCCTAAAATTTCCTAATATTGAAATAACCCCTCAAACTAAAGCTCAAATCAACCAATATCAAAATCAACATATAGGAACAGCCAAAGAAGTAGCACCACGAAACCAAATCAAACCAAACCAAACCAAATAGAACCAAACAAAACTAAATCATATCAAACCAAACTAAACTATACCAAACCAAACTAAACAAAGAGAGAAGCAACCAAATAGATGAACCACATGAGAGAAGAGCAAACAAGTAGAACAATCAATATGGAGAGAAGCAACAAAGCAAATCACTAGAGAGAGGAGAAATCAAACAGAAGAAGCAATAGAGAGAGCGACAACACATAAGAAAGCAACCAAAGAGATATGAGAGACGAACAATTAAATTACCAACCAAATCAACAAAGAACCACAACAATTGAAAGCATGTGAACCAAACCAAAATCAACTCCTTAATATTAATCATAACAAACAAGCAGTTTTTTTGAAGTTGTTCTGCAATATCAAATATTTGGGATGCAGTCTCAAATGAGTATACAGAACCAAAACTAGAGCCAATGGTAGAAGGAGCAGAAGCAATAATATTAGACGATGGCCTCCCAAAATTCTTCTTATGTGCTCTCCCCAATTTCGGATAATGTGTTTTCCAATGTGCTTGAAGAGAATCATCCTTAGCACTAGCCATAACAAATAATAACAGGAAAATACGACAAACACAATCACTGAGACAAAATAAATTAGGGATAATCTGGTGTTGTGCGAGCCCGATTTCTCCCCCTACAGACGTTTTTTCGCCGATCCGACAGTTGAAGACGAAGACCTGAATGTTGCGAACTTGCTGTCCAAAAATCAGCTCGATCCAACGGTTAACGAATGCGCAATCAATGTTTTTGTGAGATTGGTTTAACAAAATCGAGAACGGGGTTACTCTTCTCTTTTCTCTTTTGGCGGTTGCCTTTCCTATCAAAATAATATTTCTCTTCTTTATAGTAGATCCCAAAATCAACCAAAGCTCTTTGATACCATGTTAACAATGAGAAGAGGAAGAAGAGAGACAACCACTCCAGGGTTTCATAACATAGAATAAACCAAACTTAAGTTAATAGGGTTACAATGAGTATATATATAAAAGAATAGAAATGTCTAAAATACTCTTACTACTAATATATAATAACATTATCTAACAGGATGAAGGTAAAGCTTGTTGCTTCTTATCGACGATTAATTAGATTCATGACATGTATTTAGAAAATGTAGACTTTGAATTGGATTCTGAGTGGGTAGTAGACATTTTTCATGTACATAGAATTTGATGTCTTGAATTTCATAGTTTTAACTTGATATTGTCAACATCAATTTTCATTTTGTTCCAAAACTATGGTGTTGAGTTTGTTAGTAGATAAACCAATAAAATTGCATATCATCCCCTAAGAGTGAGAAAATTTCTAATTAGTTTTCATATTTTTATTGAAATCCCAACATGTATGTATTGACCAATTTATAATTAGTAATATAGCTTGAATTTGTTTTTGTAAAAAAATAAATAAATAACCTTTTGAAAATTAAAATCTAGACTAAACGATATTTTTAAAATTATATAGTTATATGAGGTAAAATGGATCGGAATTTTTTTTTTTTGACTAAAAATGGATGTATTATTATTTTTTTATTTAAACCATAAAACGCCAATTTTTTTTTTTGTTTATAATTAAAAAATCAGATGAAATATTAAATTGTGTAAATTTGCAGTATTTTAGTTTTTCCAATGGTAAATAAAAAATGAGAAGCTGGCAATTGTTGTGGTATCTATTTTAAGGAGTGGGAGAAACAGAGAGTGGCCCCCTATGTTTGATTGCGGTTTTATATGGCACAAAACATAAGTGGGAAAAGCACATGGAACTTACAATTGGGTGTTTTTCTTTGTTGGATTTTCAATTGGACAACTATGAGACAAGTCCACGAGAAGCATACCTCATGTTGCAACCTTTGTCATGCTTTTTTGGTTTGATCCAACAATTGCATATGGCAAATAGACCTACAAGAGCAATTTGGGTTTTGAGGAAAAAGAAAATCGTTTGGATGAAATGAAATTGTATGTTGTATATAATTAGATTGATGTGTGTGGACCATATAGTTCTTTACAATTCTAGAGATATTTTGTAACTATGAATTATTAATTAAGGTCAGTGCTACTTGCTTGCCCATCACTTGAATTTGGATGGCAAACTTATCCTTATAGTAGCAAAAAGATACATATTCATATATCACCAAGATACAAAAAAAAGGCCCTTAAGTGGGGTACATTCACACTATCATAAAGTAATCATAATAAAAATGTTTTAGTTTGTTGTTGACGTAAACACTATTTGTTATTTTTAAAATATTTAGTGATCATATGAATTTGACTTTGTATTTTAAGTAACAAAGTTCAAATCCTCTTAAAATAGTTGTAAACTAGTTATTAATATAATTTTAATAAATAACATTATTGTTTCTCCTAATTTTTTTAAAAACATTATCCATGTATCTAATAAAAGTCTTCGGACTAATGACTTGTAGCCAAATTTATAGTTATAAAGTCTCATTTTAATAAACTTCAAATTCTTTATCTCAAGAGACTATTCAATATAAAATTTGTATTAAACTGTTAGTTTTTGATGTAGAGTTCATAAGAATTGATATAATCTAACTATTGTTAGATGAAGATAACTACAAATATCTAGAAGTAAAAATTGATATTATGATTTCATATGTATTTCATTCAAGCCAACATCAATAAATAAAAAGCAAATACATTACAAAACAACACAATTGTATAGTTTTTCTCAACAGTGAAAAGCATATTTTGCAACAATTTCATGTTTGAGGAACTATTTGCAAACCATATACTAAGTGTCATTTCTTGTGTAAGTCAAAGTTTTTTGGGTATAAGAACAATCTAGAGAAAACTCTTGTGATCATAATCAAAACTAGATAATAAACTTTTCATCATAAAATTGGACAATCAAATGCATCTGCTGCGGTGCCAACTATGTCTATAGTGCTGCAATAGTAACAAAATAACATGAACAAAATAATTAAGTAAAATAAGTTAAGTAGACAAAGTCAAACAAAAAATGCTACATTTTTATGAGTATGAACGTAAATCAGGAGAATTTTTTTATCATTTGTACATTTGAAGATTAATGGTGGACATAATTAAAGGGAGTAAAATGTCAATGTTTTACCGAAGAACTTTTCAAACACTATTTTGAGAAGAAGAAAAGGAGTGGTACTTCTAAACACAAAGAAGAGGTGTAGTGATATTTCAACGAAGAAAGAAGGGTTGATAAAGTTTTTTTAGAAAATGGAGATGCTGACGGGAGAAATGAGCCTTCTGGAATACAAATTATGGAAACCTTGAGATCTGTGTTGCCTTGAGAAAGAAAAATTATTCAAATTTGTGATATAAATACAAGAATAATCATTATAATTGTGCATACTATCTTTCTTAATGGCCAAATTTTTTCCTACAATTTCCTAGCGGTTGAACTCTATATGTTGAGCGTTGTGTTACCTTGGAAATGAAAAGCTATTTTAAATTTGTGATCTCAATGCAAGAACAATTATTATGGTTGCACATCTTATCTTTTCATTGGCTAGAAATTTGTTTCACACTTTCAAAATGGTTGCTTCTTTTTGCTTAAGTTTTGCACGGTCTTGGAAAAGAAATATTATTTAAAATTTGTTGTTTCAATTGAGGAATAACGATTATGGTTGTGTATGCTATTTTTCTTATTGGCCATAAATCTTTCACATTTTTCAATGGTTGCATTTGTATACCTTAAGCTATGCGCTTCTTTGGGAAAGAAAATGCATTTCATGGATTGTAGTCTCAATGCAAGAATAATAATTATGGCGGTACATGGAATTTTTTATATATTTTCTCAATGGTTATATCTTTATGCCTTGAGCTGCCTAAGGAAAGACACATTATTTTAAATTTGTGGTCTTAATGTAAGAATAATAATTATGGTTGCAGATGCTATATTTTTTATTGACCATTATTTTTTTACACTTTTCTAATGGTTGCATCTGTATACCTTAAAATTTGTGTTGTCTTGAGAAAAAAGAGTTATTTTAAATTTGTGGTATCAACGTAAGAATAGTGATTATAGCCGCAATTGTTATTTTTCTTAGTGACTATAAATTTTTTCACACTTTCCCATGTTAAAATTTACAACAATGTAGATACAAATTATAGCATATTGTAATATCAAGAATGAATACAAGCAACATACCTTTAAGGTTCGAGATTGAGAGAATAAAGATATTACGCTCATCGTCAGCAAGGATTTAGAGCGTTGGAGTTAACCATCTAATGAGATGACAATTATATAACTAAATGACTAAGAGAAAGGACCTCTCATTCAACTAAATAGAATGGTACAACCCATGGTCCTTTCAACAACAATAGCTTAACACATAATACAGTGCTTAAATACTAATTAAACATAATTTAATTAATAATAATTCCTAATAATTAATTATTGTCAATTTATAATTAATTAATTAATTAATCTAACAACCTTCTACTTGGATGACAATAATCAATTACTAAAAAATTATGAATTTTAATATTATAAATCAAATATGGCCAAAACTCTTGTCATCCAAGACAAATAAGTTTTAATATGCAAAAATTGAATTTGATATGAAAAACAAATCATACATGTCAAATACTTACATTTTATATACGAATGATGATTTTAAAATGACTCAAACATTTGAAAGTGCTATAATAAACTTAAACTAACCCAAAATACCAAAACGCATTAATTAATACGAAATGAGTTACAATACTCATATATAAATCTTTGGTTAATGGTTCTCCCAATAAGTTTTTAATTTCATAAATGTCATAGAATATCCACATAAGTCTAAGAATAATTTGCCGATGATAAGTACCTTAACAACACAATGTTAAATTCAATATATGTATTAGTATTATACTTATACTTGTATATTCATGACCTTACAAAATGTGAAATGTTGGTAATTAAAAGATAAACACAATATAATTGAATTCTAGTTAATTATGTTCATTTTCCAACAACTTAAGCATCCACTGATAATGCTTAATGAGACTATAAGAATACAAAATGAGACTTAGTTTCCAAGGTCTCGTAGAGTATGTCATATATTATAGTGTGTGCAAGAGTGCCAGTATAAGAATAATAGTTTTTAAATATTTATAACTTGTATAAATTCCACTTCTACTAATCCGATATGTATACACTGGACTCAGACTTTCATCAGAGTTCACTAATTTCAAACTATTCTAATGATATATATAACAAGATTTAGATTCTCATTAAGACTCAACTTGTTTAAAATTACTCTATGATGATATAATATTTAACAGTGAAATACTAAATTTTTAGTGCAAATATATTACAATAATATATTATAATTATAAATAATATTGTGTGCACACTTCCACTTATCTCACATATTTAAATGATGGTGAGATTTTCGTTAGAGCCCATGAATATAAAAATATTCTAATGATATAATATTTCATTAAATTCTAAATTTTTAGTGCAAAATTATTAAAAATAAGTGGTTGAATAATTTATTATTAATAGAGTTTCACAACCTCAATCCCATATTGCACATAAAATATATCATAGCAGAGTTATTAAGATAAATGATTGCATAATGATAATATAAAACTCAATATATTCTTACATTATCAATGACAGATTTTTTATCATGTTTTGAGTTTCATAGTTAACCGTATTTTTTACATATACAATTAAATAGATTATAAGCTTTTACTTAGTGATTCATAATAGAGTATCTCCTAATCATAAATAATAATTCACAAAAGAACTTTTATAAACAAAGTAACCTCACATAAAAATATGGGATTATATACACTTATTAATAATAATTCATTCAAAGCTCAAATGAGACAAATATAGTTTGGCACACTTAAGGAAAAGATTAGGTTAAACGCATCAGAAATAGAATAGACTTAAATTTTTACTATTATTAAAGATAAATGAGAAATAATCGTAAAAGTAAAAGTTATGATTGTAAATTTAATAAGTATTTCAACAATATCATACACGATAGGAGTATTGATATTTGTACTTGTATATTTTTATTCATAAATAACATAAAATTATAATATAATATTAATTTATTTAACATACAAAATTTGCACAATTATATCTATGTGATATTATAATTATACAAATTAACAATAATTATGCATCAAGGTGTATGAAATAATTTTATAATTTTATAGAATAGAACTCTTAAAATAATAAAACTTTAAGTATTGTAGAGTTCAAAATTTAAGAATATTCTAGAAAAATGTTCCTTTATACACATAACTATATATTTTATAATAAATATTAATACGAAGAAAATAAAATATCATTAAATTCTCCATTTATGCAATTGCATGATAAGTCACAAGAGATTGAAAAAATAATAATTAACTAACGACTAACCTAAAAAAGTTTGACATTCATCTTTATTCCGTCACTAAATTTTAACAATTTAAAATCCATGAATTCTTTCACAATGTGATATAGAATAAATTTAAAATCATTGATGCATGGCTTCTTCTTAATATTCTAATCACGTGATTCATATGATTTTTTCTTTTTCTATGTAGTGAATGACTTTGAGAAGACGGTGAAATTTTAATTTTATTTTCACCCACCATTATATTAGGGTCATACAAAATAAGATATTTTTTTAAAGAATCTTACATTTTAGAGTCACTTAAATCTTTAGTAACAACAACATTAGCAAAACATGAGAGAAATTTTCAGAGGAATTTAAAGCTTTAAAAGCATCTTTTTTCTTACCACATCTTGCATTTTCTACTTTAACTATAACATGACTGATGGTCAATATTAGGGATGACAACATAACCCACACCCTCAAGTACCCACTGGAACCCACTTGATTTGGGCAGAGAAAAATCACTTTAATTGGAGGTGGTGATATTCACCCCGCATCTGCACATGAACCCGTCCCATAAGTAATATTATTGTAGTTTTTAAATTATATATATATATATATATATATATATATATATATATATATTGAATAAACTTAATATTTTTTTTATATATTAAAAATTATAATCTTATCTTTATAGAAAATATTTTTAATTTTATTATTGTCTTATAATAATTATTTTATTATATTAATTATAATAGATATGATTTTTAAATTTATAATTTTATATATATGAATGGGTGCGAGTGTAGGTGGGAAACTCAAACCTACTATGAAACAAGGTGTGTGCATGTTTTCTCCGATTAGTCGGGTGCGAGGGTGGATGAGGCAAAATTAGCCCCAGTCCCGCAACGTTGCCATGCCTAGTTAATATAGTCTTTGCCAAAATGGTTGGAGTTTCTTGCCTTTTATTTATAACTATAACCATATGGTCTTGTCCATAAGAGTTTTTTCTCTTATAATAGACAATTGTCTCTCATGTCCAAGTCCAAGCTCTTCATTCAACTCTTAATCAATTGTGATAGTGATAATTTCAACTTCCTCTAACTTGAGCTCAATTTGAGTGAATTGAGGCCTTTGAGATAACTGAGGAATGATATTTTGCATCAAGGTTGTAAGTCTCTCATCAATATCTAGCCCATTTTTATGCTTTGGACTTTGAAGTTGCATGCAAGGTGGTATGTAAGCAATGTTTCACTTAGAGGAGTAGAGATCATATTGATCCCCATCAGGGCATATCTCATATTAATCTCAATAATATCTTATCGAACAGTCTTGACTATCATGCCCCACCTAGTCACAATATTGACAAGGAGGAGGAAGAAATATCTTTAACTATCTTTTAAGATCTTCCAATTTAGCCTCTAATAAATATATTCATCCATTGTTTTCCTCTTAAGTTTTTAATTTGTTCTTGGTTATCCAGGATTTAATCTCCCGTAATTTTCCTATTGGCTGTATTTTTTATTCTACAAAAACAAAAATCAACTGAAAACATGCTCCGATGAGCAGGTGAACATGCTCATGTAACAAAGAAAAACTAATAAAATTAATCACAAAATAAAATTAAAATGATAATAATAACAAAGAAAAATGACATATTAAAGCAAATTAAAAATATTAATAATAGTTACAATGAAAATTTAATCAAACAATTTTTTTTTGTTTTTGAATAAAATAATTAAAATAAAACTAAATAAAAAATGTCTAAAATAATAAAAATCATTTTCGCTTAATATTGTTAAATTAATCCCCGACACCGGTGCAAAATTTACACAAGTGTACGAGTTTGTCAAGTAATAATATATAAGATTACCATATCCACATAGATTAATTTAACAACTATAAAATTAGTCAAAATTTTATATTATTTAAGACTAATAAAAATTATTGTTGGTTTGCGATAACGAAAATGTAACGATAGTATACAAATTATAACGAGAGTATATACCAACACAACTTTAACTTAATGGAAAGTAACCCTAGGATCATGGTTTTACTTGTAATATCAATATAAGTTCTTTATATGAATTCTTACTTATTTTTTCGATTATCAATCCCTCCTTAAACCTATTTTCAATGTAATATTTTATTCCCTACATTAATTCTTTGATTGATCATACAAAAAGTATAATTAACAGAAAGCATATAGAATCAAGAGGTTTAGTGATTGAAAGATTAATATTTATGTTTCCTAATACAAAAATCATAATCTCAATTATCCTATAGATCTACCAATTAATTGTACTTAGTCACTAGTCAATTGATTGATTAAGGTCGACCATTCCAAACATGTAAATAAAATAATAGAATTATTTAATTGAGATAAACAACAAAAATCTAAATAAAACTAAAATTAAAAACTAAGACATATTCAAGATTCACCAAAGACTTTAGAAGAGTAAAGTAAAGTAAATAACATAAGTGTTTATCAAGAAAATAAATAAAACCCTAAAAGAGTATGATTTTTTCTACAAAATTTGAGATACTTTACTCAAAATCCAAACACTCCTAAATTTTCAAAATGTTTGTTCTTATTTTCTCTTTCTCTAATTTTTGTCTACTCCTTCAATTCTGTTTCTGGTGTGCGGCCCTCTTTCTATTTGATTTCTCTTCCTTATGATAGCAAGAAAATCATAATTTTATGCAATAATCTTTGCCAACTTTAGCAACAACCTTCCCCTTCGGCAACATTTTCTTATCATAAGTTGGAATAAACTTCCTTGAATTGGACAACAAACCTCCTTCTTACACTCATAAATTGGAATATTAAACTTGATATTTTGCACTAAAAATTTAGCAGATTTGACCAATTTGAATTATTTTATCATCTCATGATCAATTCTACATATATAATAAATAAAAAGTTGAAATCAAAATTAAAAAATAAAATAGAGGATAAATACCCTCTTAAAATCCTATAAAAATAAATTTATCATGCACATGTATAATAGATTGATGAAATGTAATTACATGACGCATATACTATATGTCCTTACGAAATCAAACAGGTTCATTTACACAATAAATTGAATGACTCTGAATTTTTACTATAGCCATCAAACAGGTTTTTTATATTGTAGGCTAAATAGTACTCGTAGTTTGTTAACTTAATTTTAGTTAACGTTTTAGTCCTTTATCTTTTTTTTTTCTTTTCGGTTTATAAGTGACAATTTGATCTTTTATGTTTTAAAATGTCAACAATGTTATCCTTTTTTTTTTCAAAAATTAATCAAAATTTTAAAACAAAACCCATAAAATTAATTATATTCTTAAATATAATACAAATTTCATCAAATTCGTAACTCAAATCTTCAAATAAACTCATATTTTCATTCTTTATTTGATGTTGTTAGAGATGAAAATATGAGTTTATTTAAAGACTTAAGTTATGAATTTGATGAAATTTGTATTATATTGAAGATGATAATGAATTATATGGGTTTTGTTTGAAATTTTTGATGAATTTTTGCACACACAAAAAAAAAAAAAGATAACATTGTTGACATTTTAAAAAATAAAAGATCAAATTGCCACTTAAAATTAAATAAAATGACCAAATCGAAAAAAAAGATAAATGACTAAAATGTTAACTGAAATTAAGTTAAGAGATCACAAATGTTATTTAATCTATATTGTAATATCAATAATAAATACCAACGATATACTTTTTAGATTCGGGATTGAGAAAATAATAATTATATAACTAAACCATGGTGGAGGGTTGAAACTTAACAGAATGATCCAACTCATCACAAATCAATGAGTAACAATAACTCAACACATAATTCAATGCTTAAATATTACTTAACTATAATTTTTAATACTTGACTTTTGTCAATCTAAAATTGATTAATTAAATAATTAATTTAACATTCCTATTATTGTATCTTTATGCCATAAGTGTTGCATTGCCTAGGAAAGAAAATTTATTTTAAATTTATGGTCTCAATCTAAAAATGATTATTATATGGTTGTCCATGCTGTCTTTTTTATTGATCAATAATTTTTTTCACATTTTCCCAACAATTTTATTTTTATGCTTTGAGTGTTGTGTTGTATATGAAAGAAAGTATATTTCACATCTATGGTCTCAAATCCAGGAACGATTTTATGGCTGTCCATGTTATATTTATTATTTGTTAGAGATTTTTTCACATTTTCCCAATAGTTGAATTTATATGCATTAAGTCTTGCGTTGTCTAAGGAAAGAAAAGTTGTTTTAGATTTGTGATCTTAATACGAAAATATTAATTATAGTTGTGAATGTTATCTTTAATATTGGTAAGGATTTTTTTTTCACAATATCCTAATGGTTACATTTGTATACCTTGAGCCTCACGCTCCCTTGAACGAGAATTCTTATTGTTGCACATATTATATATTTTATTGGGTAGAAATTCTTTTCGCTTTTTCCCAATAGTTGTTTTTTTATGTATTGATTTTTGTATTGCCTTGGAAAAGTAAAACTATTTCAAATTTGTGGTCTCGATGCATGAAAAATGATTATGATTGCACATATAATCTTTGTTAGTAGACATAGTTTTTTCACACTTTTTCAAGTTGCATGCATTTTATGATGATATTATGCCTATTCTATTTGTTTATGCACATATCATATGGAAAACATGTGAAGGTAAAGATGTAGGTGTGGAATTAGTGCGAGTCATTAGGAGTATAGATAATGTACGACATGACTTAACCTACATGATTACTTTGTAGGTTATTAATTTTAAGTTTATTAGAAAATAGCACACATGATTATTTTTTTAAGGGATGGTTTTGACACCAAAGAGATTGACATTCTATGATTATAATACTAAATAATATAATATTGAGTTCAACATAAAAAATTATTTGGGTAATAGTTAAAGTTGAGTTTACAAAATATTTATAAAATTGATTATGTAAAACTCAACCACAAAATTTACATAGTTAACTTTTTCCTCTGTAATACTTGAACATCAATTTTACAAAACATATATAAAGTTTAATTTTATTGAATATTGTGTCTTAAAGTCTGTTGTGTATAACTCAACTTTAAGTTTTACTGCAAAAATTGAATTCTAAGTTTTATCCAACTTTTTAATTTTTTTAATTTAATTATTTATTTAGAGTACTTGTGTCCATTTATACAAATATTTGCAAGAACAATGTCTATTATAAGAGAAAAAATACATGTTTAACAAAACAATGAGATAACATAATAGGATTGATTAGTTGTCATAGATAGTAAACAGAAATTACATAATTGCCATTGTAAGATTTTTGGGAGAAAGAATTATTTGTTGTAGTTATAGAGATATATAAGATAATGATGATATGATTATTAAATTATCATACAAATCATATACAAAATTTATGTTTGTCAATAATATTTTTCTTATAATTTTACAATATTTTATAACAAACTTTTTAAATATTTTGATTTTATGTCGGATGTCTTGATATTATAACCAATGCCATATAATCTATGTATGCACAAGTATTTGACTAATTATAATACCTAAAGTATGAACTTGGATTAAAAAAAATATATATGATGAATCCAAAACTTTAAATTAAGTTCATAAACCTCTAGATTATTATTTTTTTCTTTCTAATAAAACTTATGTAAAAAATTTATGCATATCAGTAGCTTATGTGCATTATCATCGCCAATTCATCATATAAATACTAAAGTTACTAAAATGGCTAGTAGAAATAATGTGAGAATGGTTTAATATATGAATTTAATTGAATTTAATTTTTTTAATAATGGCAATGTGACAATGGTTTAATATATGAATTTAATTGACATATAATTTCAGTATAAATAATTTTATATTAATAGCTAATACAATCTATTGATTAGGTGATATTTTTTATGATAGTGGTTACAATTATGTAGAGAGATAATAAAATTATTGATTTTTATTAATCATTAATGTAAAATTGATTTACATTTGATAATAAAATTGATATACATTGACAATACACAGTTATTTTTCTCTTAATATATATTTTTAGTCTTTATCAATACATGAGTTTATGTTCATAGTCTCAATATCGTTTTTACTTCTTTATCACTTAACCTTTAAAAATGACTATATAATGGCATAAAATGGTTGAACAAGGTAACAGATGATAGAAGCAGAACAACAGCAACACATTTTGATTTAGTTGTCTTCAACATTATAGAGGTGGAAATATCGATATTCCAACCACTTAATTTTTTTTATATTTATAGATATATTATCGTTTTGTATAATTAATTCTACTGTTTTAAATTAATTATTTATAATTTTTTTTTTTAATTTTAACGATTTTAAATTTGTGTTGTATCTATATATTCTACTGATTTGAACGAATGAATATAATTTTTTAATAAAAAAAAACCCTTTTAAAATGACTACCTCTAGTCTTCAAATTTTTTTTCTAATTATTATTTTTTAAATATTCTAGAAATAAAAAGGAAAGAAAAACTAGTAATTAAAATGCACGGATTATCACTTTACAATCCATGGTCTCAGAGTTAAACTCACAAGGTAATTAATAAAAATGTATGTTACTACATTAGTCATGCATGAATCAGACATAAAAACAAAATTATGTTCCAAGATATTTTATATTCAAATTTTAGTCACACAATCCATCTCCCACAATTTATAGGCGTTTAAAAGAAAATAATACATTTTAATAAATAAATAGAAAACTTGATATAATCTGAAATTTTATAAATAAAATCAGAAAATATATAAAACAGCAAAAAAAATAAAAAATTAATTTTCACAGGAACAAATAATATTTTGTTATAACGCTCTGTAAAATAATATTTTTACAATTTTTTATGAGACTTATATATTTTTTAAAATTATTCAACATATATTTAATGTTCAGGTAATATTTTTTATAATTTACTTTAAATAATAATGCAAATAGGCTAATTTCAAATATGTTAAAATATTTGTTTCTACCATTAAATTTATATGTATAGAATTCTGTAGGTTAAATTATACATTTATAAAATATTAAAAATTTCACTTGTAAAAATATTATTAAATAATTAATACATTTAATACTTAATTTGATATTATTGATAATAACCGTCATTTTTTAATTCAACATTAATTAATATTTTATTTTATAAGAATTTCAGTATTACAATATTTTTGAAAACTAAATGTAAGTTTCTCTTTCTTCATTAATGTTAGCATTGATTTTGTTTTTGACAAATACACCCTTGGTCCCACAATAATTGTTGTATTTGTAAATAAAAATAGTTGTATCAAAAAGACTATTATTAATTCTTGAAAATCCTGAATATTTTTAATTTAAAAAAAAAATCAACAAAATAATAATCTTGGATATCATCCACCACCAAGTAGTATTTATAGGTAGGGGTGTTTATGGTGCAAAAACTGAATCGTTGGACCATATTAATAGTTTAATTCGATTATTGAAAACCACTTTCAAATGAAGTTCAATGTAGTTCTGAACTGGTTTGAAACTGATTTTTAAACATCAATCGGTTATTAACCAATTTTTTAGTTAAAATTAGTTTCAAACTAGTCATTCGAAAAAAAGGATTTTGAAATTCTTTTAATAAAAAAATATCAATTTTTTTCGAGAAAAAAATTTTGGATTTTATTTCAAGAAAAATAGATGTAAAAATTTTCTGATAAAAAAAAAATTCAAAAAAAGTTTCAAAAGTCTGTTTGATTTTTTTCTTAAAATTAAAAATGAAAAACAGATCGAATTATTATTTTTTTTTTCAAAAAAAAAATTTCTATAATTTTTTTCGAAAGAAACAAATTTCACAAATTTTGAAAAAAAAATCTTAAGTTTAATTTAATTAACTGAATTATTTTAAATATTCAGTTCTATTCATGAACAATTTAAATAGTTTGAGTACAATTTAATTTATCGTTCAATTAACTATATATTTTACATAGCTCTATAAAATAGGTAGGGCAAGGCGAGACAAACAAGCGAGCATGAGTGAGACAGCAAAGAAAATGGTGATTGATCACAACAACAATGCTACTGAGAGAAGTCAAGAGCTTAACCTATTCATGTTACCCCGATTGGAACTCCAAACCCCGAATATCAATGTCAACCCAAATAACAACCATCACCAACCATCCTCAGTTGTCACTCGCCGCCCTCGAGGGCGTCCACTTGGCTCTAAGAACAAGCCTAAAGCACCTCTTATAGTAAAATATGAAAGCCCCACTACACTCCATTCCCATGTGTTAGAGATCGCTACTGGATCTGACGTGGCAAAAAGTCTCTTTGACTATGCTCAACGTCAAAGTCAGGGAATCTCCATCCTTAGTGGGAATGGAGTGGTGGCACAGGTCATACTTCGTCAATCAACTGGAAGAATTTTACCCCTTATGGGAAGATTCCAAATTATTTCGATATCTGGGACGATCCTTCCTCTTTCGATGTCGCAAGGTGCTGGGGGATTGTCAGTTTACTTGTCACGCACAACAGGACAAGTGCTTGGAGGAACTGTTGTTGCCCCTCTTGTGGCTTTAAGTCCGGTGGTTTTGATTGTTGCTTGTTTTGCAGCTGCTGAAACTGTAAACTTACCTTTGGTGGCACAAGAACCATCATGCTCAACAATTGGAATGAGAAACATTATAAGCAATGATATCAACTATCCCTCATCCCTCCTCGCTTCTAGATACAAAGACCAGTGATATTTATAAATTGATGTTCAATTAGGACATATAATAAATATTATTATGGATTTTGAAACATGTGTGTTTATTTCAATGAAAAATTTGGTTGGTGATATGAATTTCATGTTATTGTTATGCATGTTTACTCTTTTTCATTCATATATTTATGGCTCTCTTGGTATATAATAAATATAAATAATGGCTTCTTATGTAAAGTTTAATTATAGTGCATTTTCTAGTGCACAAAGTATATATGTGTATGTATCGATGCACAATTTCCTAAAAGGAATCAACTTTGTTGGCCTTTGGGGTGAGGAAGTTGATGCCTTGGTGCCAACTTAGGTTACACAAACAATTTACGAAAATATTAGTGAAATGGTAGACGGAGTGTTGTGATGACGGTGGTAGGCAATCAAGGAATCCAAGGAACGAGGCAAGATGGTATAAAAGTTAGGCCAATAAAGTCAACCTATGAGTAGAGAAGACACGACCAAAACAACTAATTGTGTTCTAATATCTAAGTTTTTGGCGATGTATCTTAAACATTACCATTTAATTAAATCAAAGTTTAAATATAAATTAAAGTTTAAATATATTTTTGGTCATCGTAATTATAATTTTTTATTTTATTTTAATATTTGTAATTTTTTTTTATTTGGTTCACATTCCTGTAAATATAGACTTATTTTAAAATAATCATTCATCTAAGCTTATGTTAAAAAATTTGTTTAGTGGCTAATTTTGTCATGTTACATGAAAATTAAATAATTAATATGAATTTAACTTAAATAATGAACAAAAAATAATTTATTGTTATTTTCAATTATTCCAAAGTTATTAATGTTATACGAAGATGAAATGCTCTTGACATGTAGTTTAGGATGAACTTTTCTATTAATATTCACCAAGAGGGTAAATTTGTGAGAGATTGAGTTTTGTATTACATAGGGAGTGGTGAGCATTATGTTTCAAGGGATTGATGTTGACAAACATAATTATTTTAAAATTATTGGTATATTAAATGACTTAGGTTACGATAACTCAAAGTATAGTGGAAAAATGTTGAAGATGAAAACTTTAAAAGAATAGTAGATAATAGAGATGCAACATAAATTGTTGAACATGCTCTAAAAATGAATTGCAAAACTCGTTATGTGTTGAGCACTATGCAAAATGGTTGGTTGGGTATGAGTCACAATTAGAGTTGGGACAATCTTTTAGGAGGTTAAATTGTGCTGTAGAAATTGATGTGTATTGATGATGGAAGTTTTAGTGATAGTGATAAAAGTGAAGATGAAGCTTGTGGTGTTAAATTTGATCATAGTGAGGATGAGAGAACACTTGGCTTGGATGATGTTTTGGTTTTGATAGTACAATATATGGTCCTTATGTTGGATCATATAATGTTGACATCCACAGTTTAAACAATGCTAAACCACGTAGAGTGAAGAAAACAACTAAGAACATGAAGATTGTTTATGTATTTCACAAATATATATAATTCTGATATTGAAATGGAGTATGCTTATGTCAAATGATAGCTAGATAGTAGTGATCCTAATTTAGATTTAGACAAAGAAAAAAGACCAAAGTATGACCAATTTAGGATGGAGGATCTATACAATAATTACAAGTTTAAATTGAAACTAAAGTTTAAATCACTTTAAGTTTACAATCAAAGAGTGGTTTGTATTAAATTAGAGGGAAATTAAGCTTATAAAGTATGACAAGACAAAAGTAAAGATAATATGATGTGCTAAATGTGGCTTCTTAGCACTTGTGAGTAGGGTGGATGATATGTACACTTTCGGAATGACAAGATGGTTTGGTGATCACATTTGTACTAGGGTTTTGAATACTAGTTCTGCAAATTCGAAATGAGTTGTTAAGTCTGTGGCCGAAAAGTTGAGCAGTTAGGATAATATGTAGGTTTGTAAGATTTTTTCTAACATTAGAAGGTCATATTCTATAGGTATAACATTAGAAAGAGCTTGGAAAGTTAAATATATTGAAAATGATATTGTAGATTGTGTATTCATAAGCGACTGTTGTGGTTGTGGTTGTCACTAATTAGGGTTGTGGTTGTCACGCCTTCAATCGTGGATGATTTGCGCAAAAGACGAAGCATTTTTTCTGGGAAAAACGCACAACAGTAAATGCAATGGGACAAATGCTCTCTTTTTTAGAAAATGCAACAATAAATGCTCTGTCAAAAACATGCATTTAATATTTGATTGATACCTTTTCTACTGCTTTGTGATCATGCAAAAAATGTTCTATTTCTCCTAATAAAAACAAAGTACACTCAAACATCTTTTTGTTCTCAATGACTTCTCTTCTCTGCCCCTCTTCTCCTTCATGCTCTTCTTTATTCTTCAATTTCTTTTTTCCCTGCACGTTTCTTCATTCGTGTGCCCTATTTTTACCCTGCCACTCTGTTTTTCAATTTTACTGTGTTAGTATGTATTCCATTTTATGTTTTCTTTTTAATATGTTTGAAATTATATGTGTTAATTTGACCCTTAGAGGCTAGAAATTATGTGCTACTTTGTTGTATATTATGTTTGAAATATTAGTGGCAATGATCTTTGAAGTTATGACTTAAAAATATTTATTTTGTTTTTGCATTTTTTTATTTATTTTTTCCTTTACATGTGTATAATATTAAATACTAATTGCTTCTAAATGTTCTCTTAGACTCTTTGATATAGCGGCGATACCACTACCTGCTACACCACTATAGTGTTTTGAGGGTCATCCGATACACTACGCTATCTACTACTGACTACATAGATCTACTACTGACTACAATATACCTTGTTGTTGAGGTATTTAGCATAGCTAAGAAGGGCAAGTGTTGGAAACACTTGTAAGATAAATATTGATTGTCCATGTCCAACACTTCAACCATGATTTAGTAGTTTATTTTTGCTTTGATCGTTATAAGAAGGGATTTTTGAGAGGTTGTAGACTGTTTATTGGAGTGGATGCTAGGGAGGGGCACTTCTAATTGTTGTTGGTAGAAATCCAAATGATCAATAGTTTCTCTTAGCTTTCGGGGTGGTTGAAACTGAGACTAAGGAGTCTTGGAGATGGTTTCTCAATTTATTACTAGAGTACATTGGTCAAGAGAAGAGATGGATGTTCATCTCTGACCAATAAGTTATGTATTTATGTTGTTAGTTAACTTGTCCTATTTTAATGTCTGATTGAAGACCACATGTTGGCTCTCATTTATAAGAAAAGACCAAGAAGGCTAAAAAAACAAAATTAAAGAGAAGAGAACCAGACGAGGATCTTAACCAAGTTCTGGATGTTAAAGCTTCTGTGTTTATTGATGCTTCTACTTCTGTTGCGGCATTTGTGAGCCGAATAGCAAGCATGGAATCATATAATATTAATAGTCAATCATTTTGTTTTGGTTTAGACATGTCTTACTTTTTATTTGAACTTTGAGATTTGTTGAATGTTAGTGTTAGAGATTTGTGACAGGTTAAATATAAGTTGCATTTCCTTTGAATTTGACAAACAGATTTTATTTTGCAGAAATTGAAAAAAACAAAACCAAAAATTGTAAGGAAAGTAGTTGTTAAAAATGTGAGGAGAAGCAATAGATTAAAGACTACTTTAAAAGGTGTTTGCAAGTCCATTTCAAATAGATGACGATGATCATGAAGCGAGTCCATTAATAGTTGATGATACAGGAAGTTCACAATCAATTTTTGATGATCTTGTTATTTTGAATTTATATTTTGGATGAACAAGGATTTTTATTTTGGTTGACTGTTTATGTATTTTGGATAAGTAATAAGGTGTGGTTATATGTATTTTGGTACTGAAGGATTTTTTTTTGTATTTTGGTGATGTAAGACAATAAGATTCTAATTCATATTGAACGGTATTTTGAAAACATTACAATTGATAGTTTATAATTCAATTGTTTATAGTTCGAATGGTATTTTGGTACTGAATGGTTTAACGTTTAAGCCTTGAACGTGGTTAGAAAATGGAACATACATAAATGCAATTTCTCATCATCCAAGTAAGTCCAATTAATTTGACATAATTCAACACAAAAATAAGGCATCAAGTCATTAACAATTATTTATAATCACAATTTAAAGGAGCTACATGGTGTTGTGAAACAACGGCGACCGTTTCGAGTCTGAAGAGCGAAGGTTGGAGGGAGAAAATGAAATTATGCTTTCCTAATTTTAATCTCTATAATTAATAAAATTTGCTTTTATTTTTAATAAAAGTTATTCAAAATAGTGTCTCATTGTGTAAATAGTGTCATAGTCTTTTAACAGAAGTTGGGATGACATCCATTTTAAAATGATGTGAATATACATATAAAAATTTACTATGACCAAAATAAATAAATAAATTTATTATATTTTATTTGGATTTAGTATTTTACGAACTAATATGAAATAATTATATATTTTTAAATTCTATCATGTCTTATCTTTGTAGTTATAATTTTTATGTTGAATATCAGTTGAATTATAAATTAATAGTATAAGATAAAAAGAACAATTTATTCGGTTGTCTTTAAAAAATTTAATTTTAAATATATAAAATTGAAATATAATAAAATATAAATTTAAATAAAACAAAGAATGCAATTTTTTATTAAATTTTAAATTAAAATATTAGTAATTAATTTAAAAAATATGTATGATTTATGATAAGAATAGTTTTGACACTTTATATAATCTAATAAATCCTATCTTTATTAAAATAATAAATATAATTGTTTACAAGGGTATTCTTTTCATCTTTTATATATCTATATATATATATATATATATATATATATATATATATATAGATTTTATTCAACAAATAAAATAGAATTATTTAGTTAATCATTTTTTTTAAATTGAAATCATTTATTTAATAGTATCAATTAATTTTTTCTTAAATATAAAAATCAGTAAATAGATTAGGTCTATATCCCTCCAATTTAGTTTATACTTTTCCTTTTAATAAATTTTTAACTTAAAAAAAATTAGCATTTTACTTCAATATACCTACGAGAAGATTTGAACTTTGTTCTGAAACTTAGGTTATTAATACAAATATCTCTTACTACATTCATCATTCTTTAATCGAACATAAAAACAAAACTGTGTTCAAAGATATTATGTATTCAAAGAAAATAATTTCAGCACATTTGTTTAAATTTTTTAAAAAGTGATTTTGAATTTATATTTTTAGAATAACTTTTATGAGAGATAATTAAAAAAATTGTAGAATAGTTTTAAACTCATTTGTTATCGATTAAAAAAACTAATTTTGACATTCAATAATTTATATAGTTATTAATAGAAATTTTAAAATTCACATTTAAAAAAAATGTATTTTTTGTTTTAATTGTATATTTAAATTTCATTATTGAAATAAAGTTGTAGCAAATAGATGAAATACTAAGAATGATATTTTAAGATAAACTATATAAACCAAATTTTCATTTAAAGCTTTATTTTTTAAAATTCTTTTAAAAAATATTATAACAAAAAGATAAAATACTATAAAAATCATATTTTTTTTAAAAAATCTTAAAAAAACGTGTCTAAAATCTTTTTATGAATAAATAGAAAACTTAATTTAATTTTAAATTTTATCAAATAAAATTAGAAATTTATAAAACAGAAAAAACCTAATGTCAAATAAAAAATTGATAAAACAAAACATTTTAAATTAATTTTTATAGACTTAAAACTATTAAAATTCAATGTCAAATAATATTTTTACAATTTTTTATGAGACTTTTATATCTTTTTTAAATAATTCAACTCATAAATTAATGTTCACTGATATTATTTCTTATAATGCAAATAAGGTAATTCCCAATATATTAAAATATATGTTTCTACTATTAAATTTTTATGTGTAGAATTATTTAGTTTTTTATTACATAATTATTTATTCATAAAATATTAAATATTTCACTAGTAAAAAAAATTAAATAGTTAATATATTTATTACTTAATTTATCATTAATATTAACTTACAATTTTTTTAGTTTCACATTAATTAATATTTTATTTTAGAGAGAAAATCATTTTAGTCATTAAAAAAAAATTGTGAAACCTAACTTAGTCCAAAAGAAAAATTAAGGTAACCTTCAGTCCTTGTGAAAATTAAATGGGACCATTTAGTCCCCTGCCTTCTTTACAAAAATAAAGTGAAAATAAAACAAAAATAATTGAAAATAAGAATATTGTTTAGTTGTTTTATACAATAGAAAAAATTTAATTTATATGCATTAATAGTGTAAAGCCACTTTACACTATCATCCAAAAAAAATAATTGATTTAACACTTCAACTTAATGTATTTCAATAAAATTAAAATAAATAAATAAAAAGACTACAAAAAATAATAGTCTTCATTCAATGATAAAAATACATCACAAGTTGGATGATTTTATTAGATGATGATAGTGTAAAATAATTTTACAATGTTACTGTTTTTTATTTATAAAATAATATAAATTTTGTTAAGTAAAAATTAGATATCATTAGAAGAATGAAAATAAATAAAAATAACTATTTTATTTCAATTAACGAAAAATTAAAAGTTATAAAGAGAAGAAAATATAATATTTTTATTTTACTAAATTAAAATATTTTCTTTAATTGTTTCAAAATTTATTTATATATTTGTTATGTTTACTTATCATTTTATATTTTATATTTTAAATTTTTGTATTGATTGTAATGAAATACTCATTTAATTTTACTTTTCTTTTAAAGCATAAGGAAGGTTGAGATTGAGTTGTTCCAATTTAAAATTTTCAAGGACAAAAAGTTATCTTTATTTTTTTTATAAACTAACCTGAATCTCATAATTTTCTCAAGAAATAAAATAAGTCTTCGGTCTTTATTTTATAAGAAAGTCAATTTCACACTATTTTTAAAATTAGATATAAGTTTCTTTTTCGTGTTAATGTTAGTATTAATTTTTATTTTTTTTTGACAAATACTCCTTCTATCTCACACTAATTTTTGTATTTGTTTTAAAAAAAATATGCCAAAAACACTATACTTTTATTTTGTGATGTAATTTTAATTATTTTTTTAACTATACTTTTATTTTGTGATGTAATTTTAATTAAAATAATTATTTTTTTAACTATACTTTTATTTTGTGATGTAATTTTAATTATTTTTTTAATTGTACCATAAATTAATACAATGTATATCACTTTGAAGTTATTATTATTCACTTTGAATTTATGATGATAAAAATACACCAATAGTTAATAAAGGAAAATCGGAAAACAAAATGTCAACAAAATAATAATATATGATCCTTTACCACCAATATATATAGGTAGCAAGATAGGGGAAGGAAAGGCAAGAGAAACAAGTGAGCATGAGTGACATAGAAGAGAATATGGTGTTTGATGACAACAATGGTGAATCATCTAATGCACTTCAATCCCATATGTTTGAGATCACCGCTGGATCTGACGTTGTTGAGAGTTTGTTCAACTATGCTCAACGTCGAGGTCGGGGTATTTGCATCCTCAGTGGAAACGGAGTAGTGACACATGTCAGTCTCCGTCAATCCACTGGGAGAATTTTACCCCTCCGAGGAAAATTCCAAATTCTATCAATAATTGGGACAGTCCTTCCTCCGCCGATGTCGATGTCGCAGGGCGGTGAAGGACTGTCGGTTTACTTGTCCCACACTGTAGGACAAGTGGTTGGGGGAAATGTTGTTGCACCTCTTATGGCTTCAAGCTCAGTGATTTTAATGGTTGCTTGTTTTGCAGATGCTAAAATTGTAAGGCTACCTTTGGTGGTATGTGATCAAGATGAAGAGGAACCTTCATGCTCAACTGCTGATTCACCACCCAATCCTCCTCGTCTCGCTTGATTTTGCAACATGTAGCTTTATTTCAATCAATAATTTTGTTGCTGAAAATGGAACTTATATTCATATCTATATTGTTGCTCACTCCTTTTCAGTCATATATTTATGGCTTAATAAATATGAATAATTGCTTCTCTATCATGGTAAGTTAAAGTTTAGTCCAATAACCATTCTTGATCCACCCCACCCACCTTTCCTAATGAGAAAAATTAAATTTGTTCTAATGGTCTCTTAACTTAATTTCAGATAAAATTTTAATTTATTATTTTTTATTTAGTCTTTTATTTAATTTTAAATAACAATTTGATCATTTATAACTTAAAATGTCAATAATGTTATTATTTTTTTTATAAAAATTCAAAAAATTCATCAAAATTTTCAAATAAAACTCATAAAATTAATTATCATTTTCAATATAATGCAAATTTCATCAAATTCATAACTCAAATTTTTAAATAAACTAATATATTTATTCTTTATTTGATTTTTTGGAGATAGAAATATGAGTTTATTTGAATATTTGAGTTATGCATTTGATGAATTTTCTTGAAATTGGTATTAAATTTTATTAGTTTTGTTTGAAAATTTTGATGAATTTTTAAAGTTTTTGTAAAGAAATGATAACATTGTTAACATTTTAAGATATAAATCATAAAATTGCTACTTAAAATTATATAAAAGAGTAAATTGGAAAAAATAAATAAATAAAAGACTGAAGGATTACCTAAAATTAAGTTAAGAGATCGCATTAGTAATCATGTCAAAAAATTACAAATCACTAACGTCAAACATATATTTTAAAAAATTTATTTTTTGTTATTTTTTATTATTCATTTACAATCTATGTTATACATGGAATTTCAATGTTATTTTTTTCTTTGACATTTTTTATTTTTATTTATTTTAGAAGCTTCGATTCCTAAATTAACGATTGATATTATCTTTTTCCTAATACGACTATATGTATAATGTTTATAATTTTATTAATGAGTTATAGTTACGACTTTAAAAATTACTCTTATAAGTTATAATTACGACTCTAACAATTACGGTTAGTCGTAATTATAAGACACTTTAAAATTATAATTAAATATTTTAAAATGAATCGAATAAAATTATTGATAGAGAGAGTCGACGTTGAGTTCAATAATCTAATATAAAAATAAGGAATCACTAACATCCAACATCTATTTAAATTTTTTGGTTATTTTTTATTATCCATTTACAATCTCCATTACACGTCAAAATTTAATGTATACTACGACCCCTTTTTACCATTCATATTTGTGACATAGACCGAGTACACAATTACTTATGTTATCCTCTTTGGATGTTGCGAGAAATTTAAAGTATGAACTGGAAAAAATTTGAAAGTATGAACTGTAATTTTTGGAGTAAAATAACAATAATATTTAATCACAAAATGTTGTCAACTAAAAAGTAAAAGAGGGATGGATTTTAGAAATATTTGAACTTTTTTAATCTGTCGTTGCTTGTAAAATAGGGATGTCGGGTTCTCTCCGATTCTGACTCTATGCTTTGAAAATTTGAAATCTTATTATTTTTCTTGTAGGAATGTGTTAAATGCTCCTCTCATTTAATTGCCTAGTTATACTAGGAGTAATATTTATGAGGCTTTATGGATTCTTAGCAAATGTTGTATGAGGAGAGTGTGAATTAGACATTTTATAAATATTTGAGAGGATTACATGTTACTCTACAAAATAGTTACAAGCTTTGGTCTTCTCGTCATTATACTTAACATCTATGTATCTCAACTCATCTTGCATGATTGTGGAATATATAATATTTTGTTCATCAATTCAATGTTTCTATCATTTGAAGCTTTTCATATCATTCACGAAAAATTAATTTAGAGCAAGTGTGTTCCATGGTAGAAGTATTATAAAATATTATTATATCTATATAAATTAATTAATAAATATTAAATTAATTAAAATTATTTAGTATTTAGACTGATAATAATGGTTGAGTTGTTACGGTAACGAAATAACTAATAACAAGAAATTACGAATAAAAATATAAAGATGGAGATCAATAGAGACAAGCTTATAATCACGATTTTACTTGTAACTTTGATTATCTCCGATTCTAGTTCTATTTAAATTACTTTCTTTTGATTAAATTATCAATCATTTTATTAAGACTATTAATCTATTTGGTCATTCGTGATAAATATTATTTTTCTTAAACTAACCATTTGTTTGGTCATGCAAAAAATTTAAATTCAAGAAAAATATAAAACATAAAAATGTTGAATTTAAGTTTAGTCATGCAATAATATAATATCAATTATCCTATAGATCTATCAATTAATTGCAATACGACTGCTTATAATTAACTGATTAAGAACATGTAAAGAGTTATAATCATAATATGCGATTAGAACAATAGACAAATTTAATTGAACAATAAAAAATAATTTAATTAAAACTAAAATAGATAATTAAGATATAATAAAAGGTATTTCAATTAAAAGATTCACCAACGATACTTATTATTTTGAAGAAAAATCAAATAATAATGAAATAATTTTTACTTCAAAATATAAAAATCAAATAATAATGAAATAATTTTTACTTCAAAATTTGAAGTAGTCTACTCCAACTCCAAATCTTAAAAATCACTTTTTGCATCCTCTTGATTGATGTGCAGCCGTCTTTGGTACTATTTTTATGACACCTTTCAAGTAACCCCTTCTACATATTTGATTTCTTCATCGATCAATTAAATTTTTATAGGCAATCTATTTTCCATTGTTGATCAATTTATCTTTATTAATTTCGGGTCGCATCAGTATCCATTTTCATTGTAGGTGTCACAAGTATTTTGTCCCTTAACTTGCAACTGCAGCAACAAGAAGATACATTTGCTAGCCATTTCTATATTTTCAGAACAAGCTCACCAATTTTGAGGACTTCCGTTTAAGTTGTTATCTTGTTGGATTGTGCATTGCATAAGTGTTTATTATTATTATTATTATTATTATTATTATTATTATTATTATTATTATTATTATTATTATTATTATTATTATTATTATTATTATTATTATTATTTTACTTATACCACCAAATTTGTTATTTTAATATATAGTGTTAGTAGGTTTAGCTTGAGAATTGAAATACTTCCTTTAGTGGAATGTTGTTTATTATTTGTTTTATTTTCACATTTTTTTGCTGATGACTATCGTTGATTAATGTTACCTAGTGATATTAGAAAAATTCTGGTGTACCAATTAATTATTTTAATAAAAGTTATTAATTGGACTAGGTCCCGTGATTTTTATTCTCTAGAAAGTTTTCCATGTTAATAATTGTGTTTGTCTCATTTAATTTTCTGTCAATTAATTGTTGCTCCGTAGAATTGTATTTTATGTTTGGTCATTTATCTTTAGTTTTTTTCCAACAAAGTGGTATCAGAGTTCAGTTGGTTTGATTTGTGCATTTAAATGAAGGAGAAAAATAAATGTCGGAATATAATTAAACTCAACTATTCTAATTACAGACTTTAGAAGACTCTCATGGAAGACATACTATACAGTAAAAATTTGTATGATCCTATTGAGGTGACATTGTTAAACCTAAAGATAAATATGACGCTGACTGGAAGAAAATTAATAGAAATGCAGTGTGACATTGATCAAACAATGGTTGGATCTGAGTGTATATCTACATGTTGAAACTGAAATAGATGCTATAACAAGATGTGTGAGAAATTAAAAGAGTTGTATGAACAAAAGAACGTGCAAAATGAAGCATTCTTAATTCGAAAGCTGGTGAATGTGACATACAAATATGGGGGTTCAATGGCAGATCATATGACTATTTTTTAGAATATAGTGAATTAGCTGACAACAACATATATTAAATTAAATGATGAGTTGCACGCATTGTTATTGTTGAGTTTTTTGTCTGATAATTGAGAAGTCCTTGTTGTGACATTGACCAATTCAATTCCGAATGAAAAGTTGAAAATGTCAACAGTTAAAGAAAGCATATCGAATGAAGAAGTTAGAAGAAAGGAATGTGGTTTGATTTGTTCTTCCTCAAAGTCAGAAACCCTATTTATAGAGTCACGAGGGAGAAGCTAATCTAAACACTTCCATAGACGCGACAACTCTAAAAATTGTACCAAGTCAAGAAGCAAGTCGATGGTTAGAAAAGAAGTCATATGCTACTGTCGCGGCCTAAAATTTCGAGTGTTTTTTCGAAATTCAATGGAGTCGCCACCAAAATTTATTTTAAAATAGGGAAAATATTGGAAAACCCTTAAAATAGTAAAAATAAAAAAAAATGTGGTCTTTGAAACCAAATTTTGAGTTCGGGAGTCGATTATGCGTAGGGAAGGTATTAGCACCCTACGACATCCGTTAAAAACGGTTACCTATAATTAATTGTGCAAGATTAATTTTAACTTAAGTATATTTATTTTTCTTTATTATTAAATATGAATAACAATTATTACTATATTTAAAATATGATTTTTGAAATAAATATGTACTTAACAAATAAAGGACAAAAAAAGAAATTTTTATTTATGTGCTTGACAAGAATATGATCTTGCTCCTACGTATCTCCCGGTGCGATGGAGAAATCAAAGCTACGTAGTTCTTGTTAAAAAATGTTGATGTGTTGATTTTTTTTTAATGAAAATGAGTTTTGTTATATTAAAAAAATTGACAAGAAAAGAAAATAAATTTATTTAACTTAAAATAAAATAAAAATATATTTTTAAATATAAGTTTTAGGACTATCAAGTTGTACAACTTGTGTCTCAAAAACTCAAAGAATAAAAAGATGTCTCATCTAATTAGTCCTTTTAAGAATATTTTAAATTATTGTGTGATTTATAAAA
>NC_021161.2:39864896-39866945 GCF_000331145.2 Cicer arietinum
TTTTTCAATGAATTTTGCAATTGCATCCTATCAGGGGCCATGTCACGTTGTACCTGTATTGCTTCCAAAAGACATCAGTTAGGTCCTTCCATGAACGAATTTGATTTCGCTCAAGATGCATATACCAACTTAACGATGCCCCACTTAAACTGTCTTGGAAAAAGTGAATGAGCAGCTTGTCGTTATGAGCATGAGAAGCCATTTTTCTGCAATACATAGTTAGATGATTTTTAGGACATGTGTTGCCCTTGTATTTTTCAAAGTCAGGAACCTTGAATTTGGGAGGGATAGTCACATCAGGAACCAGACACATATCGAAAGCTTCTAGGCCATAAACATTATACCCCTCAATTGCTTTTATTCGCTCTTCCAAGACATGGAATTTTTCCTTTGATTGTGTATCATCCCCAATGTGAGGTTGATGCCAATTCCCGTTAGCATCAAAATGGGGCACTTGAGGTACACTATATGGAATATTTTCTGTGGGTATAGTGTTTTGGGGTGGCACATAGCCCAGATGAGGTGGGATTTGTGATTGGTTTAAGTTTTGGGGATTGACAGCTGAGTGGTTTTGGTTATTTTCTATGGGGTTGATGACTACAGGCGGAGTATAACCAGGCGGGAGAACATATATAGGAAATTGCATAGCTGTTGTGCGGAATTGTTGGTTAGTCGGGGTAAAACCTGGTGGGTGAGAAGGAGTAGTTTGGTGTTCTTTATTTACAATCGGAGGATCCCCATCTGTATTCTCCTTCCTTGCCAAAGCCTGTATAGCTTCCAGAATTCGATCAACTTTTTCTTTCAGTTGGTTGACATCCGCTCTTATCACCTCTTGGTTTTGCTCGAGTTCATCCATGATCTTGGAATTCGCGCGCGTTCGATAATGGTGTCGGGGAAACAGCTTTATTGATTTTTTCTGTTTCTTTTTTTAAATAAAAAAAATAAAAACCTTAGGTAATAGTTGGATATTGGAAATGAAATCAATTAGTGAATTATGATAGTTGGATGATGGAAATGAAATCAATTAGTGACTTATGATGGTTGGATATTGGGGAATCATACGCCTTAGGCAAGAACAAATTATTAGTGAAGAAAATATGAGGACTGGAAATCAAAATAAAAAATTCTTCATTGATAAGAAAAAGAGTACATCATATTCAAATTAAAAAAACTACATTGACTACGGGATTTCAATCTTCTCTTCTAATTGGACAACCAATCTTTTCCTCCAATTCTTCTATCAAATTTTTGCAATATTCAACGAACTTGTAGACTTTGACTGGAGTATTCAACGGATGCATTACCGCATCAATCTCTCTTAGATGTGTTGGAATTTTTAAGACTGCTTGATTAGCTAGCATTGCCAATTTTGAAAAGCAGTCTTTCCAATGTCTTCCTTTATCTTCCAACTCTTTATAGACCTCTTGATTCTTTAATTGACCTAGCAACGTCATAAATCGATCCTCCCAATATATGGTTTCGTCCTTTAGGTCACTATAGATCTTTTCTTGGTAATCGATGTAATTCTTCAGCTCACTAGAATTCTCCATTTATATTCTTAGTGCGTCTTGATGTTTCGAGAGTAATTCTCCAATTTCTTCATTGTGTTGCCTCTCGTTCCTTACTTGACTCTCATACTCAGCTACCATTTCTTTAAGTTGTTTCTTTAAATCCTCAAACTCCTTTTTTATCTTCTTCTCAGAGCTTGCTGATTTTGACCACAACTGCTTCCACATATAGGCCTCTTCGATAGCTGCATTCTTTTCTTGCTTTCGCACATCTAACTCTTCATTTGCACCTCTCAAACAATCTTGTATGTCAAGTTTATTTTCTTTTTCAACTTTCAACCTCTTGTTACTTCTTTCAATAAACTGATTTTTACAAGTATTTTCTGATCGTAAGTTCTCATTCTCTTGGGTGACTTTTTCTAACTTCGCTTGCAACTCTTTTTTCTCCTCTTCAGATTTTAGCAAAGCTGCTTTGAGCTCTTCTATCTCTTCATTTGCAACAAGAATAGGTTCAGGCATTTCCTGATCATTTGAGGGTGTA
>NC_021161.2:39871055-39888436 GCF_000331145.2 Cicer arietinum
GCAGGGTTTGGCAGTGAACAAAGTCAACATAGCATGGCTTGATCTGATTTGATTTTTATTGTAATTTATTTTTGGCTTTATTCTTAGTTTGTAATTTGATTTGGTTTTAAAACTCTAATTAGATAAAAATGTAAATTTATGATACATAATAAAATTATTTATTGTAATTATTTTTATTTCCCTTTTTTAAAAACATATTTCCTTTTTTATATTTGTTTTCAAAATGGACAAAATTAGGGTACTACAGCTACAATTGTGGCAAAGCGTGACATATAAAAAGAAATCACAGGTTCCTTAAGAGAGATCAATCAAGGGAAATAGATGAAACAAAAAGAAGAAAAATGATAAAGATACAACAACAGTTGCATATGTTAGTGATGTCTACATTGTTTGTGATAATAACTCCATAAGCCTTGCATGTCAGTGATTCAACTTGGATTATTGATTTAGGTTCCTCATATTATGTTACTCCTAGGCATGATTTCTTCTCATCTTACAATTTTGGTAATTTTGCCACGGTAAAAATGGGAGATGAAGGAGTTTGTAAAAATTATCGGTATGGGAGATGTTTGGGTTGAAACTGGGATTAGTTGCAAGCATCAATTGAAGAATGTTAGACATGTTATTGATATTCATCTCAATTTGATTTTGGTGAAAGCCTTAGACATTGAGGATTATCATACTTACTTTGGTGGTGGTGATATATGTAAAATCACCACAGGGTCTCTAGTGGTTGCAAAGGAGCAAACTTATACATCTCTCTATAGGATGCCTACGAAGCTATGCAAGGAAGAAATGAATGCAATTGAGTACGCTTCTTTTGATTTATGGCATATGCGTTTTGGTCACTTGATTGAAAAATGACTCAACATACTTGCGAAGAAACGTCTCTAAAACCTTGATTTAGTTCATACTGATGTTTGCATGATAGATAATAAATCTCTTGGTGGTGCCCAACTTGGTGTACATATGTCTAGGATGCCCAACTTGTTTACAAGAAATTCAAAATTGGACTTGAACAGACTTTTGGTAAAGATATCAACAACTTGTTGTGAAGTAGGGACAAAAGGCATGCAAATCAAATATGCATCTACTTTGTTTTTTTATAAAATGTATATCAATTTCAACATGTTTCGTTCGGTCATGTTGAATAGAATTTTGAGAAATACTAATTGTTGCCTTGTTATCGCAATACAACTTCATTGGAATAATTATAGGAAGTTTCAGCTCTTTTAAGATTCTTTGAATCCCTAGAATTTCACAAATACCTTGGGCCATTGCCCTATATTATGTCTTTGCATTGCTTCTAGCTACTACATTTTATTTCTTGCTCGTCCAAGTAACTAGGTTTCCCCAAAAAATATGCAGTAACCAGATGTTGACTTTCTATTTGTGATGGACCATGCCTAATATGCATCAATAAATACTTCAATGCCATGTTGATAAGTTTTTTTTTGGAAAAAAACAGTCCCCTTCCTGGGGAACTTTTGAGGTACCTTAGAATACGGGAAACAACCTCTAAATGTTCTTCGGAGAGAGTGCATAAACTAACTCACTAAGCTAACATCAAATGGTATATATGGACGAGTCTAAGATATATAAATTAGCCTTCTTACTAGTCTTTGATGCTGAGATGTATCCACTAGATCACTGCTACCATCACTACCAATTTTTTTATTAGGATCTATCGGAGGATTTGTTGGCATACAACCCATCATCCTAGTTTCTTTTAGAAGATCTAAATATATTTATGTTGTGATAAAACAATCCTTTTTTTTTTTTATCTTGCAACTTTCATTCTCAAAAAATATTCTAAAGGCCCAAGATCTTTAATTTCAAATTCGGCAGCAAAAAGTGCCTTCAAAATTTTTATTTCAGTAGAATAATCCCCAATGATAACAATATGATCTACATAAATGATCAATATAGCCATTTTATCCAGAAGAATGTTTCACAAACATGGTGTGATCGCTTTGACACTGAGAATATCTTTGCTTCTTAACAAAGTAGGTGAATCTTTCAAACCACTCTCGAGGTGACTGTTTCAAGCCATAAAGAAACTCTAAAGCTTGCAGACCTTTTGATTGAATTTGAATTCAAATCCCAGGGGTGAATCCATATAGACTTCCTCTTCTAAATCTCCATTTAAAAACACATTTTTTACGCCTAGCTGTTGTAATGACCAATCCAAGTTAACAACCAAAGATAAAAGAACTCTAACGGTGTTAAGTTTTACAACAAAAGCAAAAGTTTTTTA
Source organism: Cicer arietinum (assembly GCF_000331145.2). NCBI lineage: Eukaryota > Viridiplantae > Streptophyta > Magnoliopsida > Fabales > Fabaceae > Cicer > Cicer arietinum. The sequence continues at coordinate 39,873,313 of NC_021161.2, forward strand.
GTAATCAATACCATAAGTTTTTATAAAGCCTTTGACAACTAGCATGGCCTTATAACTCTCTACTGATCCATCAACCTTGTGTTTTATGAACACTCATTTGCACCCCACAATTCTTTTTCCTCTAAGTAGATCCACCTCTTTTCACGTTTGATTTTTCATAAGAGCACTCATCTACTCCAAGACAACTTCTTTCCACTTAGGAACCCTTAGAGCTTGTTGTATATCACTTAAGATATTTGTTTTTGTCAGTTCAGTCATAAGATATAAAGTTAATGATATGATGTTTTGTACACGATATTATCCCTTTTCTACCAACCATGGGTAGACTAGAATCGCTAATGGTAGGTTCTAAAGGGACAAAATCATTGGGAACAAGTTCAATTAGGACAAGATTATTATGATCAGAATTTTCAAATGATACAACAAAATTATAAAGACTTTTACCCGTTGGACCTTTGGATGTTTGGTAGTGTTGAGGTTATCTTTCGGATACACTTTTTTTCCTTATGTATACGTGGTCAAAGGGTTAGATACCTTTATTAACAATCTCAATTGTCTCATTCTCAACTTTTGATTCTGTTAAGACATTTTCTTAAATAATTCATGACTTTCTTGACTGGATTCACCCAAAGATTTTGTTTTGTTACTTTCATCAATTTCTAGTATTTTCAAACAAGATTATGTTACATTACTTACCTAACAATCTGTTTTTTTTTTCTTTCAAATTATTTAGAAAATCCAAATTTGCAATTTTTAATTATTGAGCATCACCTTCTTCTATTTTCCCCCTTGAAGACGATTACAAAAAAAATATGAGTTTTTTCAAAGAAAGTGACATCCATATTTACAAAAGTCTTTTTGAAAATAGGTTCAAAACATTTGTATCCTTTTTGATTTGATTCATAGCCAATATAAACACATTTTCTTGCTTTAGACTCAAGTTTTCCTTAATTCTGATCATGAATATGAACAAAAACAGTACATCTAAATATCCTTAGAGGTAAAGTGTATTAAAATTTATGTTTAATTGCAGTTTTAGTCCTTCTATTTTTACTGATTCATGAAATTAACTCCCTATTTTAAAAATCGATAGTTTCAGTTCCTCCCTCTAATTTTTTAACTAAAAAATGATGACAGAGAATGCTTTAAATAATGTGACATATGTTATGATGATGTAAAAATGATAATGTAGAACTTAATAAACAGACAAATTTTTTCCTCCCCTCTATATAAAGACAGGCAAATTGCACATGTACTTAACAAACTCATCTTCATTTTCCCAACAATTCCCTTGCTTGCTTGCACTGTCTTTTTGCAGGGCCGACCATGGGCTTGTGCATGCAGACCAACCGCACGGGGCCCAATTTTTTTAAGAGTACTATAGGACCAAAAAAATATTACTAAGAGATAAAAGTTCACCCTGCACTATATGACTCATAACCAAAAAAACACATAATTCAGAAACATAATATGATTTTAGGGAAAAAAAAAAGGTCTAGATTTTTTGACAAAAAAAGAAGGAACAAAAGAAATAGAATCAAACTTTCAATGTTATTGCTGTTATTTATAAGTTTTTAAATTAAGAATAGTTTTTTTAAGTTTTTAGTATTTTTTATTAGGGGTCCAATTTTTAAGATTATAATATAATCTTCAAAATATCTCAGATGATCTTACTTTCTTGTCATTATAATAAGTCATAATTTCCTTACTAACTCAATTATTGCTTACTTTGAAAAACAAAAATATCTCAAGGGTATCTTTTGTGAACCAAATACAAGACCAGTAAATAATATCATAACAACAACAAATTACAAATTGGATGTATAATATTTAACCGAAAGAAAAACATGAAAAGCAAAACTCATTGAAAGAGACATAAAATTTATCATGAATTATAAATTCAATTCCCCAAACAAATGGGATATTATGAACACGTTCACTTATTGAACTGATAAGTAAGAAAATGGAATAAAATAAAAAATACAAATATCAGGGGAAGATAAAAGAGAAACTAACAAGCAGTGCAAGACCATAGTGAAGAGACAAGAGTGCCATATCTTGCAAACACAGTAAAAAAAGATTGTTACTGCACTATAAGAAACACAAAAAAAAAGAAGGGTGAGGGGGGAAGAGAGAACCTACTGGATCTGATAGAAATGTGGCAAAGGGGAAGCAACAAGCAAAGAGAAGACCAGTGGTGGTGGAAGCATATAAGAATAAACAAATTGAATCAATGGTAGTTTACCTAGTGATGATAGCACACAATTATTACATCCGAAGTTGAAGATCAACTAAATTACTAAGAGTTCTGATACATTTTGGGAAGCATAATCCATCGTAGTTAAGTATTTTCAACCTCTTGAGATTTAGGTGAGGTTGAAGCCCTTCAAGTATTTGTTCAACATTAGTAGCAGGTGTCTCAGTTTCACCATTGTTGTTCCATGACAAGCATAATTCTTGGAGGTCTTTTTTACTATCAAATTCGCATGTCGAGCTTCAGATAAACTGCTAACATTTCTTAGGCCTTGGATGCTTAGTTTTCCTCCAAGCATTAGATCATGTAGCTCTCCCAAGCCATACCCTTTCTCAAATCGAACAATGTATAAACTTAATGTTTTCATCCAGTAAAGACCAAAGCCTACTATCTTTAGTTTCCAGCCATTCATGTTCTTCACTCCTTGAACACATGAGACCTCCCAATGCTTGTGCTGCAAGACACAATCCCCCACACTTCTTTACAATCTCCTTCCCTATTGCGACAAGCTCTTCCGCTCTTCTTTGTCATGTCGAAATGCATATTGTTTGAACAACAACCAACATTCATCATCAGAGAGACCAACCAATTGATGAACTTGGCATGTTCCCGTGATTTCAGCTTTTGAGCTTTGACTTGATTCCAGAAACAGTGGCAAATTCATCTAATTTGGTTATTTCTCAAAACATGAACTTGGTGAACGGGGCAAATGATGCAACACGGTATCGTGTTGGTATCATTAACACGTGTCGGCACCGAAACACGCCTTCGATCAGAAGTGTAGCTGCTATACAACTATATTGAGGGGATTTGAACTCGGTACCTTGAGGTCACAAGGTTATCTCTTACTTCTGATGTAGCATCTCAAGTTTATATAATGGGAAATTAATAATTTTAGTGTTTTATATAATAGTATTATACTTATGAAGTAATAACTCAATTTAGAAGTGTACAAAAGAAATTGGCATAATATTTTGAGATTTACAGATTAATGTATGAGTCTATATGAATGTTAATTGGCATAATGGTTGGACCTTTTGCTTATTATCTGATGTAGCTTAAATTCAAGTTCAATAAATTATACATAAATTCCATTTTATAAATCCTTAATAAAGTTGGTAGTTCTCCCTAACTTTGAATAAGGTGTGCCTCTCCTAATCTAATTTTTTACATCCAAATTTACCTTCAATCAACTTAATGAAACATATTCCAGAGAAACTATTTTAACAATTATATTCTATGAAGTTCAATGCCAAATCCAATATCAAAATTTAGTCCTGACAACAAGGATAACAATTACCACAAATTGCCTTCATCCACACACTTCCTACAGTTGATGAGCTGCACTAACATGTCCCGATTCATCCATTCAACACACTTCCATTAAAAAATTTAATCGTGATATATAAATGAAAAGCTAAATAGACATAGAAAACAAAAATTATTCCCCACACCATTTACACAATTGCACAATCATATATATTCATATAGAATAATCCCTAATGCCACCGTTATTAATCATAATTCTCCTTCTCCAATTTAAAAATAAAAAGTCTTTCTTGATTTGAATTTTATTCCTAAAAGTAATTCATTTTCATCATTTTCGGTTACTTAATATATTAATGGATGTGGCTATTGTTTTCACTTTTTCTATTATTAAACTTTACTTTATAAAAAAAACTTTTTCGTCTCATTAAACTTCTTTGTCTTCTAGGCTAATTAAACATATTTACTAATTAACATTAATCTATTATCATCAATGTATTTTTTTTAATTTCTCAATTAGTTTGTAACATAAAATTTAATTGGTAATTGAATTATTTTTATTCTAAACTAAAGTATGGCATTCATCCTATTTGATAATTCTTCAATTTTTACAATATTGCAATTATCACAATTTGCATTGTCAGTTTACCATCTATCAATGCATGTGACTATTGCTTTCACTTTTTTGGTTACTAAACTTCTTTGCTTTGTAAAATAAATTTTTTTTGTCTCACTAAACTTCTTTGTCTTTTAAACTTAAATATATCTACTAATTAACATTTAATCACGCACTCTTCCTCAATAAATTTGTTAACGTTAATCTATTATCATCAATGTGTTCTTTTTAATTTATCAATCAATTTGTAACATAGATTTTAAATAATCAATTCATTCACTCTATTTGGTAATTAAATTATTGTTTATTCTAAACCAAAGTACTGCATTCATCCTATTTGATAATTCGTCAATTTTTACCATATTGTAATGGCCACAATTTGCAGTGTCAGTTTAGCACACACCGTTACAATTTAGTAGAGTTTGCATTTAAGATTCATTGTAATTTCTTACACGATCAAATTTGTCAGTTTAGATTTGTGTTTTTCAATTTCAAGTCTCTATTGAGATTTTCCGTTTTAGATTTCTTGTATTGAAGAAGTAAAATTGGCGTTCTCTTCAATTTTCAACCAACAATATTGGGTAGCTACCATGGTAATGTTATCTTATTTTTTAATTAATTACTTTTTATGGTTTTGTACTATGATTTGACTGTGCTTTTGCATTTCATGTTTGATAAGTCTATATTTCATGTTTGATAAATCTACATGTTTTCTATACAACTGTATTGTATCGATTAATTATTGTGTAAATGTGAATGTGATTTAAGTAACCGTAAAAATAATTGATTCAACATCCAAATTATTGTCATTGGGATAATTGATTCAACATTCAAATTATTGTCATTGGACGTTGACGTTGCTAAGAGTACTACTCCAAGATGGAAAATCATTCTATATATAAATTATTTACTATGTTAAACATAGTTTGGTTAGTGAACTGATAGACAACGAAATAATTTAAGCAAATCTATGACACTGAACTAACTCTACTAATTTATTTTTATGGGTGTTAATTTTTATTTCATTTTTAGTGTGTATTAGCTCATGTAATATTATTGAGTATATACCAATGCAAATAAGATTTATGCAATTTCTACAAATAGACATCTTAATTATTATTATGGTGTCTATTTCATTGTCATAACACAATTTTGTTAAACTTTAATGTTTTCGAACATCAATTGCCATTTGCATATTTGAAAACAATTTACACAATTTTGAACTTTTCGATCTCTTAGTAAAATACATTGATGAACAATTCATTCTTTCATTAAATCTTACTTCTACGATATCAAAATAATTTTATATATCTCCAAACTCAACTTCTAACATGCTGATATTTTACAACATATCTATTTAAAATATAATTTTTCACTCAAAATTAACACTTTTAACACTCAACACAATTTAATAAAAAAAATTAAATTAATTTCCCGGAAAAACCCGTGCAATGCGCGGGTATACATCTAACTATAATTTAAAACAACTTTATGCATATTGAATTTGCTGAAAAATTTCAATAAAACCCTTTTCCCCACTATTGGCTTTATTATTTCAAAATGTGGATATTACCAAATTTGTGAACCAGCTATTTGGCTTTGCTAACTTTCCTAAACCCAAAAGTAAAACAACAACAAAAGAAAAAAAGCTATAAACATGAATTTTCAAGTCAGTATCCAGATTGAACTTCTAATATACCTTTCAATGTTATGCGTACGTTATTTCACCTTTCCACCATCATTTCAAAGCAATAAACATAAATGAATCTAGTCACACACACACATGTGACAAAAAGCAAACCAGATAGAAGCTTTTTAAGAAAAACAAGTACTCAATCATGCAAGCATGACCAAATAAGCAATAGTGAGATGTAGAAACATTGAATATAGTTCATAATGAAGAAGAGGTCACACTGCCCAATGTGAAAAGGGACTAAAATCATTGCCAAGGATCTAAAATATGAATACCAGAGTCTGATATTTCAAGGAATGGAATAAGAAAATGTAGACCTGCTCAATAGAGTACGAGAAATACAGACCTTTCGCATTATATCTACAAGACGGACGTGGTCCACACGATGGGCAAGCACATTAACAACATCATTTATAATATCAGGATGTTCTTGCAAGTAGAAGCAAGCAGCCTTATAATATAGTTAACGTTGGCAACATCAACTATAATATCTTTGAATTGCATATGGTCCCATACTTCTGGAGAGTGATTCATTAAATGGTTGCAGCATTGTTAAACTCATCATAGTGAATGCATAGGTACATGATGTTCATCACACACCTAAAAAGCTTGGGAATGTTGAGCCAGGTTGAGAACAACTTAATGTGCTCCATTAAATTCTCAGGACGATATCTTGCATAAAGAACTCCCAACTCAGTAAAGATACCCATGTGGGCACGCACCAGTCCTAGCCCACTCCATTAGAGAGATGGGTTCATTGAAGCGTCCTCTTTTCTGATAATACTTTCTAACTTCTTCCATGTGGGCACACACCAGTCCTAACATGTTTACTTACTAAATTGATAAGAAAATGAAATAAAATAAAATAATGGAAACTTACCTGTGAAAGACAAAAGAAAACTAGCATGACAACTATACCATGGTGCAGAGATACGAGTGGCAAATCCTGCAAAAACAATACCAGAGATTGTTACTTCACGATAAGAAACAAATTCAAAAGAAGGGAGGAGGGGGAAGAGAGAGCCTGCCAGTTTAGTTGGAAATGTGACAAACCAGAAAGAGCAACAAACAAAGGGAACGACAATGGTGATGGAAGTAGGTAAGAGTAAAAAAGCTGAATCAATGCTCTTCAAACGTATCTGTTTATTCCCTCCAACCAATATTTAATTTTGGAATATGCGCTATCTTGTCCCAGTCCTCCCCTGTTCCCTCCTTGCACCGCTCCTCTAATGTTGGGCACTCGCGAATTTCTAGCACCTCAAGTGAAGTGAGGTACTGCATACCTTCCGGCAAGTATCTCAATCCTTCACAGTAAATAATCTTCATGGTTCGAAGGGATTGTAGACCTTCACAAATTTGCTCTGGTGAAGGCTCAAGCTCAATTGGTAACTCCTTCAGTTTTGGGAAATCAAATACTTTCAAAGTTTGAAGACAAGTAAGGTTTCTCAACATCCTCTCTGGGAAGGATGTTATTTGGTTACCTCCATACAAGTCAAGGTTGGTAAGACCATAGAAGGTAGAAATTGACTTCAGTAACTCATTGTTACATCCATATACTGAGAGGTCTTTTACAGATGGAAGACATGGCAATCCAAGTTTAGGGCAATTGAAGATTGTCAAACTAGAAAGACAATGAAACATCTCTTCTCTTTCCACTTTCAACAACCCTTCTAAGTTTGGTAACTCTTTTAACGAGAGTACCTCCAGAGATGGGAAAACCCTCACCTCCATACCATTGTGAGATTCATCATCATCATCCATGTATTTCACATTATGCATTTGGCATAATTCGAGTTGTTTTAGAGATGGTAGTTTACCAAGGGGTGAAAGCCGCACACAGTTCTTGCAATCCCTAAGCTCAAGAGCAACTAAACTACTAAGAAAATTGATCCAAGTAGGGAAGTATAATCCTTGATAGCAATGTATTTTCAACCACTTGAGGTTTGTGTGAGGTTGAAGCCCTTCAAGTACTTGTTGAGCACTAATAGTAGGGGTCTCACTAAATCCACAATTGCTTTTCCATGACAAGCATAATTCACGGAGGTCTTTTTTACACATCAAATTGGCCTCTTGAGCTTCAGATAAACTACCAACATTTTGTAATCCTTTGATATTCAGTTTTCCTCCCAGGTTAAGATCACATAACTCTGCCAATGTATGTCCTCCCTCTAAACTAACAAAGTATACACTTAATGTTCTTAAAGAAGATAATTTTCCTATGTACGGAAACATGCGAGACAATGAATAACAACCTTCAATGACTAGATGTCTAAGATTTTGTAAGCAAGCCAGGCGCTTCGGTAGACAACTCAGTTTTACAAAATTTATTATTTTCAAGATTTCCAAATTTTGTAAACTGTAAATTGAGTCAGGGAAGATTTTTATGTCAAGACCACGAAGCTCCAAATACCTCAAATGAATTAAACTTCCGAGTGATGATATCGGGAGAGAGGTGGTGCATAAAACCCGAAGAGAATGGTTATATGGGAAGTACTTAGGTTTTATTTTCTTATAATAATTGAACTGAAACAATGTCCGTAAGGATTCTATTTTTTTGAAGGCACCCTTATTAAATGATAACAGACTAGTAGAATGAAAACTAATATGATGTGTGCCTTCTGACAAATTAGTCATGTTTGCATTCTCCAAAATCATACATTCTTGCGCCATGACTGATTGAGCAAGATCATGGACAAGATCATGCATTTTGAAAGAAATGTTTTCTAAATAATCATTTATTTGGATGTCTTGAAAGAATGATTTTTGGCATAATTCATTCCAAATCATACTACCAACATCTTCAACCTCCAAATTTTCCCTAGATGCAATAAACCCATTAGCCATCCAAAGATGAATCAATTCTTCCTTCATGATTTTCATACCTTTGGGAAATATGGCACAAAAAGCAAAACACTGCTTTAAGGTCGGGGTTAGATGAAAGTAGCTCAACCTTAATGCAGGCAAAATAGAATTCTCGTGTGGTAAAGCCCAAAGCTTACTCTCTTTAATTTCAAGCCATTCCTTTTCCCCGCTCCTTGAGCTCATTAGACCTCCCAAAGCCTGTGCAGCAAGAGGCAATCCACCACACTTCTTAACTATGTCCTTGCCTATTGCCACAAGCTCTGCACGCTCTTCTCTATCATGTCGAAATGCATATTGTTTGAACAACAACCAACATTCATTTTCAGAGAGACCTGACAAAAGGTGAGCTTGGCATGTTCCCATGATTTCCGCCACAACTTCATCACGGGTGGAAACTAAAATGGAACTACCTTTGGATCCGCACAACAATACAGATTTCAACTTATTCCATTTCTCTTGGCTTAATCCAAATTCCAGTTGTTGATTTTGGTTCCACACATCGTCCAAAACCAGCAAATATCTTTTACCTTGAAACAACTCTTGCACCTTTCTTTGTATTACATCTAAATTCAGAAAATCACACTTCTCTCTTGTGATAGATTCTATAACAGAACACAGAATCCTCTTGACCGAAAAAACCTCAGAAACACAAATCCAAATTTTTGTATTAAAATTGCTACTCACCCTATCATCATTGTAGACCAATTGAGAAAGAGTTGTTTTTCCAACACCACCTAAGCCAACTATAGGATAGACAGAAAGAAAGTCAGAGTCCCTTGCTTGGGTGAGAAGAAACTCAACAATCTTGTCTTTATCATTTTCTCGTCCATATACTTTGGGTTCAGCAATAATGGAGCTGGTTTGGCGCCATTCAGCCACTTCAATTGAGCTTTCCCTAACAGTAACGTCCTCTCGTAGAAGAAACTTGTTCTTACATTCAGCAATCTGATCAAATCTACGTGTAATTTCTTTGAACTTGTTTCCAATCTCATGACGAAACATGATGTTCTTTGGTTTGAAAGAGGATGAGCCCCTAAGTCGACGAGATTGAGTGGAAAATTGATCAAGAATATCATCGAGCACGTAGACTGCATCTTTGAGTTGTTGCAGCCACAACATAATAGAGCGGTCGGTGAGTTGTCTGTGGTCAGCATCTTGAAGAACGGCCTTGATCAAATCTAAGGTGGTTGATAGCTTTTGAGCCTTTGATTTGATTCCAGAAAGGGTGGAAAATTCATTACGAAGAAGAGACGTCAAATTCTCAAATACAACTCCAAGTATGGGATCGGCCATTTTTGTGAAACAGTTGAAAAGTGAAGAAGGATTCAGTTTCAAAGAGGGAAACAATCGGTAGTAAGTATAAGGCTATCAAATTAGCAAGTAGTTGCTCAACGGGATCATAAAGTATTCATTTCGGAGCAATATCCACCAAGCAAAACTTTGGTTTACTCTGTGTCTTTGACTTTGATTACTCGGTAACAAAAGTTTGTTGTTTGTTTTAAGCAACAAAAATCAATCCTAATATTATTTAATCTCTATTATATCATTTAACTTTTATAATTAAATGTTAGAAATTAATTGATATGTTATTTAGCTCATTAATTAATTATTTATTTAAATATGAGTATATATATAAATTGGTCTTTGAATTATAAATTTTAAAATAATCTCTACTTAAATTTGTATATATAGTTGAAGATTATATTATACATTCATTTCATAGTCGATACAAGTGAGAGATTGGAGGATGCAGACCAACTGTGGCGCGGCGACCTATAGGAGAAGTAGAGAAAGAGAAGTAGCAACTTCTCTCTCTAAATTCAATGTTATTATTTGGTATCTTTTATTACTTTTGCATTGTACGAACTCTAGCTTCAATCGAAATATTCACTCCAATTAATTTAGATATTGACTTATGTTTTGCGCTTCAACATTTGATACATTAAGTTAAGATTGAATTGTGTTTATATTTTATAAATATTACTATTTAAATTTAAAAGCAAAGATAATTAGTAGATAACATTTGTTGAATGATATAGTATAAGTAGATAAATTATATAATACACATGTGAGGTAAGTCTTGTACTATGTATAAATTTTTATTGATTATCGGATAAATAAGTTCTACAATTGGATCCAATGAGATATGATGAGACTTAATGATTCAATTGTGAAAAATAAACTTATATATAGTATAAGATGATCTTACTTATGTACATTAGACAAAACATTCAAAATAATCATCTTTAGTATGAAGTTTATTATAGATTTCTATCACCTTTGTCGGATGTGTTCAAGACGATTGAGAATGATTTAAAATATCAAAGTTATGATATTTATTTGAACTAATTATTTTTGCTTTATATTTAAATTTGCATCATATACTCAAAGATAATTTACTTTCTACCCATATACTAAAATTTCTCAAATATTATCCATAAAAATACATTGAAAAACACCTATATTTGATGTGGTGTTTAAGTGAATGATCACTATAATCTTACTTGTTTAAATAAAAATAAAATGAACAAACATCAAGCGGTTAATTTTGAACTCTTTGTAAATAAAATAGACAGTCAATTTCGAAAGTTATGTTAGAATTTGTATAAACCAAATTACCTCACTGTCTATTAATATTTATGTGCTCATATTTGATATTAAACCAATTATATTTTTCTAAGATTAAAAAAATGATCAGTTTTCATTTGATAATATTTTGAGAGTTTTCAATGTAACATATATGATAGATCCTTTAGTAAAGCAATATGAAATGAAATTTATGAGTTGTAAATATTAAAACATAGGAAAAGTAAAACATCAAAATTGAAAAAGTTTAAAAATAGGCATTAATAAAAATTGTTACGTCATTGAAGAAAAATTAATGAGTATTATGCAATTACTTTTAAATAGTATATTTGGGGAATATCACTTTAAAATATTAAAAAGAACAATTATATTATAATAAGTTAGACTAATAATATAAAAATTACCAATTTATTACATTATGAACTCTAAAAATTTAAGACATTATAACAATGAAGCTTTAGTCTCACAGATTGAGCTCTTTCAACTTGGTAATTGAATGAACTTTTCCAATCTTTTTCAAGTGCATGGTCAGATGCTACAATTAAAACTCAATAGTTGCTATTATGGAAGCGGAGAGGAGAAAGAAGGCAAAGAGGATGTGGGAAATTATATGATATGATGGACTTAAGCTACAATGTAATTTTAAAAGATAAGACCAAATGAGTTTAGTAGACAAATGAGAGTTACCAAATTTACAATAAATATAAGAAAATAATATGCTATAAAAATTACAATTTTGCCTATTCAAACTTTGGTCTTTTAATTTTAGTTAGAGATTAAATGGTAATATACTTTGTTGTTTATTTAGTTCAAATAAAAAAAACTGAAGAAAAAACAGCAAAAAAAAACCTAGAAAAAACTGCAAAAAGTAATCCTGCACATGATAAAAACTGCACAAAAGAGCTACCACAAAAAAATCCTGGACTTAAAAGTGTAATAAAAAGTACAACTGAAATATAATTGTCATCTACTTAATTGATTTCCAAAGTAAAAATATTAATAGGACAACAATGTAATTTACATAGAAAACTTAGTAGTTTCAATGAAATTACATAAATGATAAATATAAATAAAAAATGATGGGATACATATTTGTAGGTATTTTATTTATTTATTTATTTATTTATTTCAAACACTATTAAAAAACACATGATAAATATTTGTCAACGATAGATATAAAAAAAAATTGTAGTTTCAATAAAATTACATAAGTGATAAATATAAAAAATCACAGGATAAATATTTATTTGTCTTTATTTTTTTTCTTTCTTCTTTCTTTTTAATTTTAAATACTATTAAAAAACATGAAACAAATATTTGTCAATAATAAATATAAAAAATTAAACAGAACAAATATTGTCAATGATAAATATAAAAATTATAACATAAATATTTACTATTAAATAAATATTTATCATTAATAAATATTAAAAAAAAATATGAGATAAATATTTAAGATGAAGTATATTCTTGATATTTGGATGTGATCATTTATTGTAACCTTTGTATAATCGTTGAATGGGCGATTGCAGGAAAAAATAACACATCATACCTGCTCCATTAACTGCTTCCAAGTACATATAAGTAATAGATTCCAGACAAATTAATTATCAAATCATATATTCTGTGAAGTTTAATTCTTAATCCAAAATCAAAATTTAGTCCTGGCAAAACAGGGGTATCAATTCAAAAGGTTATTTTTCCGTCAACAAAATTAACACTAATACCACAAATTGCCTTCATACACACACACTTGCAACGAAAGGAAAAAATTAGTCCGTTAATAATAAATGTAATGAAAGATATCGCAGTGAAAAATGTACATGTAAGAGGCAAGATGCAAAACACTCTTACTTCCCCTAGAAGCAAGCATGACCAAGTAAGCAATAGTGAGGTGTAGAAAGAATTAATATAATTCACAATGAAGAAGAGGTGGAAGGGTAAAGGAAAAAGTGGTAGAATGATTTTGTAATTTTATTCTTCAGTCTGTTAAAGACCTATATCGATTTGTTATTTGAGAAAGCGTAAAGGAGGAAGTGGTAGATTAATGTACTTATTGGAGGCAATAGATTCGCTATGAACGTAAATTGATTTGAATAAGTCTATTAAATATTAAAATGTCATAAATCTTAATTCATTGAAACTAATGCATTTATTACACAAATTATATTGACTAAGAACCAAAATAAATTAGAATAAACCTAGTAAAGATTCAAATGACCAAAATCTCAATCTATTGAGACTAATACATTTATTGAACAAACTAGATTGGCTGAGAATCTAAATGAATTATAATAAATCTAGTGAAGACCAAAATTACAAAAATCTTAATTCATTGAGATTTATGCACTTATTAGACAAACTACATTAACTAAGAACTAAAATAGATTGAAATAAGCCTATTAAAGGCAAAAATGACAAAACTCTTAATTCATTGATACTAATGCACTTATTAGACTAACTAAATTGACTAACAACAAAAATGGAGTAGAAAAAATCTAATAAAGACTCAAATGATCAAAATCTTAATCTATTGAAACTAGCACTTATTGGACGAACTAAATTGACTAAGAACCTAAATGGATTAGAATAAACCTAATATAGACCAAAATTGTAATCCATTAAGACTTATGCACTTAATTGATGAACTACATTAACTAAGAACCAAAATGAATTTGAATAACCCTATTAGAGACCAAAATGTTAAACCATTGAGACTAATACACTTATTAGATGTCATAAATTAACAAAGAACTAAAATGGGTTAGAATAAGTCTAGTAAAGAACCAAATGATCAAAAATCGTAATCCATTGAAATTTATGCACTTTTTGGACAAAATACATTAACTAAGAATCAAAATGTATTTGAATAAGCTTATTCAAGACCAAAATGATCAAGATCTTAATCTATTGAGACTAATGCATTTATTAAACGAACTAAATTGATTAAGAATCAAAATGAATTAGAATAAACCTAGTGAAGATCAAAATAACCAAACTATTAATCTATTGAGACTTATGCACTTATTATACAAATTACATAAACTAAGAACCAAAATTGATTAGAATAAGTCTCTTTAGGACCCCAAAAAACCAAAATCTTAATCCATTGAGACTAATGTACTTATTGGACAGCCAAAATTGGCTAAGAACTTAAATGAATTTGAATAAACCAAGTGATGGTCAAAATCATCAAAACCATAATCCATTGAGACTTATGCATTTATTTGGATGAACTAAGTTTACAAAATAACCAATCTAGATTAGAATAGACATATTAAAGACCAAAATGTTAGTCCATCGAGACTAACGCACTTATTCGACGAACTAGATTAGCTAAGAACCTAAATGAATTAGAATAAACCTAGTGAAGACTAAAATGACCAAAATTTTAATCTATTGAGACTAATGCATTTATTAGACGAACTACATTGACTAAAAAATAAAATAGATTAGAATAAACCTATTAAAGACCAAAATGACCAAAATCTTAATATATTGAGACTAATGCACCTATTGGATGAACTAGATTGACTATAATGAAAGAAACATAGTGGAAATATCGTTCTCACAAGTTACAAGATGAAAGAAACAAAGTGAGTGTTATTTTTTTTCTTAGGATCGAGATTGTATTATGGGTGTTCGAGCCTATCCATGAAGGGTTTGTGAATTTTGGTTCTTGGTGAGAGAGAAATAGATAAAAAAAATAAAAGATTAAAAAAAATAAAAATAAAAATAAAGAAAAGATTGTCTCATGTTTGGAATAACAAAGAAAAGAGAAAGATAGAAAAAATTTAGTATGAACTATACTTTTTGGGGTACTCTAAAAAAAATTGAGAAGAAAAGG
>NC_021161.2:39888676-39906421 GCF_000331145.2 Cicer arietinum
AGGGAAAGATCATATTTTACTTATATCTTTGATAATTTTATAATTGATAATTTCATAAGTTTTATCGAGGAGACTAATATAAAATATTCTATATATGTTTCAATAGTTTTTAATTCTTTGTAGTGGTAGCCTAATTTTATTAGAGTAATCAAAGTATTTGAATTCGAATATAAAAAATGCTATGTTTGTCAAAAATAAATTACTATAGTCTACGATAAAAATAACATATAAACACTTCTTTAGAAAATTGAACCAAAGACATAATAAACATCACCTAAAGCTTCATGATCATTGCACCACGTCGTGAATCGTGATGCAAGTTCTTGTGCTGAACATTTATCTTTATCAAACAAGAAAATTTTAAGGTAACCATCTCTCGTTCTAAAGAAAATCCACCCGTGCTTAAGTCATACATAAATGGAAGGATGATGAAATTGCATAGTAGACACTCTCAGCTAGGACCGTCTATGGTTGATTTAAAAAAAAATAAAAATAAATCATATTCATTTTAAAATTAATATATAGATTTAGATTTATAATTATATTTATTGTTTGATTTAAAATTGGTTATAAAACCAAATGTAAAATTGATTGTGATTAAATAACTTATTTCTAATTAAGCAACCGGTTTCGAATATTTAATTTTAAAATTAAATTTTTCTCAAAATCGGTTAAAAAATTTAATATTTTTTTAAAAATCATTTACTCGTAGTTTAAAAATCGATTTTTTTCGATAATTTAAAATAAAAAATTTCTCACCAAATTTTTTGAGAAAAAATTCGATTTAAAATTTTTCTAAAAAAAAAAAGGTTTTTATTTTTTCTGATATTTTTTTGGAAAAAATGAATTTAAAAAATATTTCAAGAAAAAAATCTCAAAATTAACAAAAATATTGGGCCTATGAGTCCCTCCCTTAAGTCCACAAAAAATAATAAAATAATGAGCCGGGGTTTAAAAAAATTATTTTAATAGGGGCCTAATATTAGGGACTTAGTAAAATAAATTTAAAGGAGGCTTTTTGGAGTTTAAGGCTTTTTTTGAAAGCTTTAGTAATAAACAATTGATTAAATTGATTAAATGGAGTAAGTAATATCTCAATGAAGTTAGTAATAAATTATCGGAAAACGCGGTCGAAAGATGGAAATTCAGTGGGGTGATGGCAAAATCAAAATCGATTTAGAGTTTTGGGGATTTAAATTTTTTGGGAGTTGAGTGGATAAAAACCAAATTCAAATATAAAACATAAGTGAGTATCTAACCGATTCATAAATAAATCGGATTATAACCATAAGATTTTAACCAAATATTTAAAATGAATTTGGATTCAGTTTTGAATTTGGGTCTCGTAATTAGATTTTGAATTTTTTGCACAACTCTGCTCTCAACTGTTTGTTTTTTTATTACACTACTATATATATATATATTAATATTTTTTAATTATAATTTATAACTTATTTATGTATTTTATATATTTTCACACACAATCAATTTACAGTAAGATTTGTGGTAACATAAATATATACACATAAAAAGAAAAATGTAATAAAATTGATCTTATGCAATTAGAAAAATTAATTTTTATTATTTATCAATTAATTTACTTGTAAGTAATTAACTAACTAAATATTGTATTAAATGAAGAGCTATTAAGAGAAATTTAAAAATTATAAATAAATTGTACCAAGTAATAAAAGATATCATTCCGTGAAAGAATATCACCTTTATTATAGCTACACTTTTTTTTGTTGACAAAACTTATTATATTTATACTTTTATTTTATTTTTATAGTTTTTAATTATTATAGTTATAGAGGCTTTTAGTAGCAAAATAATAGATGGAGGAGTGTACCTCAAAAGCAAGTCTCTTGGATAAGGTTGAAAGGTCTCACTCACTCGTGTGGCATCTTTTGAAGTTAGAGTCAGCTGAGTAAATAAAATAAGGGGCCCACTCATTTATATATGATGTAGAAAGCCTGCCAAATACTTGCCTTAAAACAACGTTTTTTTTCCTTCTTATTGATTAGCTCTAGCTAATTAGATAATTCTATTCTTGTTCAATAAATAATCTTATGTACTTAAAGGAGGTAAAATATATAATTTATTAGATCAAATTGAATTGCTCTGTATTAAAAAAAAAACTAAATTAATCAATAATTTATAAATTGAAATATATAATTTTTGCACCACAAATTTATAAATAAATCTTTAATGTAGATTCGAATTTTAGTTTACCACACCAAAAATTTAGCTCCTTCAACTTATCACAATTCTATTAGTGTTTTTTTTGAAAAAATATTACCGTTGAATATATTTATTTCTAAGAACGGATTCAGGGGAGGACAATCATGGGTCTCAACCCTTCCCTATATATAGAGAGAGAGGAAGAAGAAAATTATGCTAAAAGGTAGAAGATTAAAGCTACATAACTAAGCTAATCAAAATACAAAAAGTTAAATCAAAATACAAAAAGTTAAATAAGAAAAGTCATGCCGCTCATGTATCAAATTCGTTATTTTTTATTTTATTTTAATTTTCATATGTAATATATACAAGTTATAATGTATGGCACTACTAATTGGAATAGTAAAACAATGATGTTAATAAATGTTAAAAGTTAATTATGTTTCTTTTTATAAAAAATAATAGCGATGCTAATAATGATTAATTTAAATATAAAAATAAAAATTAATGAGTGATGCTTTTGATTTTACATTTGGTTTTGTTGTTATTTTATTTTGTAAATGTTATTAAGATTTAAGACTTAGTTAAACAAAGATAATAATAAAAAGATTTTCTTTATTAATTTCAATTTTTAGATTATGTAATTTTGACAAGTATTTAATATTAAAAATTAAAATATATGATAAAAGATTTAGATTCTATAGTCTATTATATTTCTAGATTCATCGTTGTTACTTTTTATTGGTTAAAATTTATATAAAATCTATTAAATTATGTGGAATCTATATCATGAATTTGATTAAAAATAATCATAAAATTAAAAATTTCAAATTTTGTAACATAGGACATCATTTAAAAATTTGTAAACGTAGTATAAAAATTTCATAACAATTACTACTTTTTATTAAAAAAAATTCTTTCTGAGTACGCTATTTTTTTAATCTTTTGCCAAAAGTTTTTATACATCAATTATGGAATTTCAAATAAAAATGAAAATCCAATATCCGAATGTTCAAACATGCAATGTACGAGCAATAATTGATGTACGGTTAGACAATGATATTTGTATTTCACATATAATAAAGTATAAACACAATAATTGGTCGTTGAGACTTGACAAGGTGAGTAACCTTATAATTTGGTCGTTCAAAATTATTGACTAGAATTTGTGCACACAAAAATTTCGTTGTTATGTGATAAATCTGACGATGAAATCCAATGATTAATCGTTACTGTAAAAATGATTGAGGATTTCATTATCTTGTATTCCAATTTCCATATACCTAATAAATAATTTGATTCTGTCGCTAGATTTCAGCTACCATCAATCAGAATGACTGAATGTTTGATTGATAGATTCATGGAGTATCAATTTTTCCATCACATCTAAAAGTGATTTAGTTGTTAAGAATCTAAATCGTCATGTTTTAATCAAACATGAGATCGTGTTTGAATTTTAATCCACAATAATTTTTTGGTATATAATCGATCAGTTATGTGTCATCCATTAAATACCTGTCTTGGATGAATGAAGTGAAAGTAGTGAACTGAAATTGCATTCAAATAACTTCTTTTCAATAAACCATATTTTGTGCACTTACAAATTTAACAATAAATTTAAAATAAATTAAATAGTTAATGCAGTTTAAATAAATATTAATCATATTACATAATTAATAAATATATTAAGATACTGCACTTCATTAATCCACTAAATTCTCAATTCTATCAAAATTAGACTATTTTCTCTCATTTCAAACTATTCAAATGCAGGCCATCTAAATTATAAAAAAAATTGATCAAATTCTTTTATCCAAAATATAAACCACACAGCTATTGAACATGATTGCAGCATGTAATAGAGCCCCACAAAATTCTAACCCTTCCAAAATTGTTTGTTAACTATACATAAAAAATTGCATTAACCAATCAAATTCTTCTCTCCCAAATAACACGTACAGCTCTAACATATAATAAAGTGTAAAATGATTTGGATCAACTAACACGTGAATTGCACGTGAAGTGGTAGAAAGATAAACACAAGTGATCAATTTTATAATTCTACAAACTATAAGGCCCAAAATATTTTTTTTTCATTATCTCCTTAGTGCACCTGCAAGTTTAGCTGTATAGTGGATCATATATTAATTATTTTTAATTTTTATTATTATTAAAATGTCATTATAATAATCAACCCACACAAAGATGAGAACATCAACTACCAAAAAAGTAGTATACAAATTGCAAGAAAAAGTAAAACTATGAAGCCCTTTTAGTATCTTTTCTATTTTCATAGTTTGGTAATTGGTAGAATATTAACATCATATACTAATACTATGGATGCCTAATTCAGGTTCACCAAATTTTGTTCTTTAAATAAGACATGGTGCTTTAGTGGACTTCAAATGTGGAAATTTGCACATGATCGTGAAATTAAATTAGAAGGAAAAAAGGTTTCAACTTTCAACCCATACCCTATAGTTTGGTGGAAAACTTGTTCTTTTTCCTCAATTGGATGTAATAAAGGTCAATGAATATCAAACTTTTCATATAGTCTTTTATTGTTTATAGTTAGTTAACAAATGTCCCACTTTGTCAATATAATTAATATTTTCATTGTTTCAATTTGACTTGACAATTAAATTGTTGAACTTGATTCGAGAACCAAATGAACTAAATTTAAGTTGTATATAGTTCGACTTGTTTGCTTGACGAACTGACTCGATAATATATATAATATTTAAATAATATTTTCACTAGTTCTATATATAGTTTTTTTATGGACATATTTCAGAAATTAATGATTATATTAGATTTTTGGATTACGATTTTGTGTTGAAATGTTGATTATATAATAGATGATTATGCAAAAGACACATATAATTATTTATTATTTGAAGTATAATGATAATTAATTTTATATTGAAAATAAATATTTCTTTCCATAGAACTAATTTACATTTATATTTTTCAATTAAATTATTATTTTATCTAAAATCTACAATTACAATTAAATTACTAATTTTAAAAAGTTAGAGGTTAATAAATTTTTACTTTGAATTTTGTAATTTGAGTTAATGAAATAAATTGAGTATTCGTGAACTTAAATCGAGTTAAATTTGTATTAAAATAATTTTTTTTTTTTTAAATTGAGTTCAATTTTGAGTCGAACAAATTAATAAGTGATATGTCTAAATTTGACTCCACGTATTTATAACCCTAAAATCCAAATCTAGAATTAAAGGAAAAAGACATATATCAAATCACACAACATCTATGAGTACCACCCTAAAAGTCCAATCAACAATTAAAGGAAAGAGATATATATCAAATCACACAGTACCTATGAGTACCAAACAATAGAGCCTATTGTTGACTTTCACTCTATGGTTTAAAGTTTTACTCTATGGTTTAAAGTGAAGGAAACTTGAACATGCTATTTAGGATATACAGAAATTAACCATGCATACAAAGGAAGTATAGACTTATATACTTATCATTTACATTTACTCTAAATGAATTATTTGAACTCAATAAACTCTACTTTATCCAAATCAACATGAACACAGTACACTAGTCTTAAAAAAAATACTATTTGAATTTGAGCAGAAAAAAAGAGTTAAGAAAAAGTTGTTTACCATTTCATTTTGAAAAGATGAGGGGAAGGTGTTAGGTTGGTTAATGAAAGTCCAACAAAAGAAAGTTAAAGAGCATTGAATGCATTTTACAACTTCTTTGGACACACACACTACTTGCCTTCTTACTACTTCACTTCTTCCACTGCTCATTTCCTCTATTCTCCATCCAAACTTTTCTTCTATATATTCTCTATCTCATCATTCTTAGTTACTCACTTCATCTTTTGCTTCTTCTATACTTTCACTTTCCTTTATTATATGTATGTTTTTTCAGCCATGAATCCTTCTGAGCAATTTGTGGAACATGGAATGTCTCAACAGGTACTCATTTTCCTCCTCCTTTTGTTTTCTACATTATGAAGTTTTGACTATGGAACTATCACCCCTTAAATACTTGCATGTTGTCTTGTCAACATTTTTTAGTGAACAATTTTGTAAATAGTCATTTTTGAGTGAGTGTCTTTCATGTTTGTCATTTGTTCTCTTAAATGTTTAAGGTTGTGAAACTTCCATGAACATGTTTTATACTTGGAGCTAAATAGGGTTTCAAACATTACATTGACAATTAGTGGATTAATATTACTTGCATTGAAACAATATCTGGTTAGTTTAAGTGGTAAGAGAGTCAAACACCTTAAGCAAGTGGTCAGGTGTTCGATTTCTGATTCTGACGTATGGAGAAAACTCATTTGGAGGGGGAGGGGAGAATTCACTTTTGTGTGCCCAACAGATTCTTAATGTATAAATTTTATTTACTTTGTCATATAGAATCTAAGGAAAGTTAAATGTGTCTATACAATATATATGATTAATTTCTTATGCTTGGTTTCATGTACCAGAATTTAAAGAGGACATCTTGTGTAAATGTGCTTACTTTGGCTTACCAAAGTCTTGGAGTAGTCTATGGTGACCTTAGCACTTCTCCTCTTTATGTATACAAGACCTCATTCTCAGGGAAATTGAGCCTCAAAGAAGATGATGAGGAAATTTTTGGAGTGCTTTCATTTATTTTCTGGACATTTACCATTATTGCTCTCTTCAAATATGTTTTCATTGTGATGTCTGCTGATGACAATGGGGAAGGTACAATCTTCAGTCATGATTATGATGCTTTTGGTGTGTGCCTGTTTAGTTCCTTTGGCTTTTAATTAAGCTGTTTAAGTCAAGTCAATTATAATTACTTATCAAGAATGCATTATTATTTTTCTAATCACATTCTTACTCACCAAAATTCACATAAATGACCTTTGGATATTTTTGATTTTTCAATATGAATAAAAAGATGACAAAACCAATAATATCTGATGTCATTAACAAAAAGCATTCACACTATCTTAGACACTAGACACAACATTCACGCGTAGACACTTATAATAATTTAAGAAAAGGAAAGTAATTGAATATAACTACATATATTGATGTTGTGTTGGTGTCGGACACTGAAACGTGTCGGACACTAGACACATGTTCAATCTAAAGTGTCGGTGCTACATAGGTCATTAATTAGTTCTTTTTGACTTTATATAATTATGAGCATAATTTTACTTCTTAATCATGTCTAACATGATTAATTATTAATTAATTAGTAAAAAAAATATTTCAGGATTAATTTAATAACTCTTAAGTTACTACACCACATTTTGACAATATAAATTTCATGTCATGTACTTCAACTATTGTCTCTAACTGGTACAAATCAAGAGAAATCTCTTGGTCCATGAGAATCTAAGAATTTCTTTTGTTCCTTAAGATAATTAGTTAAATCTTTGTTAGAATCAATTGTTGACTTATTATGCAGGAGGAACCTTTGCATTATACTCACTTCTCTGCCGACACGCGAGACTAAGCATTTTGCCTAATCAACAACCTACAGATGAGAATTTATCAGCTTATTCAACAGAAAATTCTGCAGATACATGGCAATCTTCTCTTTTGAAGCTGTTCTTTGAAAAGCACCCTAGGTTCCAGAAAGGACTTCTGATCTTTGTTCTGTTGGGAACATGCATGACAATTGGTGATGGTGTGATTACTCCTGCAATATCAGGTAGTTCATCAGGAGCAGTCTCTCCTCAGATTCTATTATGATGTTTACTTCATGATTCCTGTAAGCTATCACCTTCAGCTCTTGCTTGTACAAGTAAAATGGAGCTTGGTCTTATTTAAAATGAAGTATGTCATCAATCATTGGCATTGTCATCGATACGCATATCCATTCCTTAAATTATAGCTTTAAGGCTCTGTTAGGCAGACCAAACCGCTAGCTTATAGCATATAAGTTTGTCATTATCGTAATTGAAAACTGTTAAATATTAATTAAAAATATATTTTTGTCATTTTATATTTATATCAGTTAGTTTAACTACGAATTTTACCATACACTTCAAATTCAACCTACTAGCTTATCTGCCATCCAATACTTTTTACCAAATAGAGCTTTAGCTGATTACTAATAGCTAGAAATGATTATTTCTCATTAATGTATCTATTTATCCTTTGGGTCAATGAGCATCTTTTATGCCTCATTTCAGTATTTTCAGCAGTTTCAGGAGTTCAAGTTAAAATCAACCAACTCCATGACAGTAAGCCAACAAAACTTGTATCATTACTACTATTATATCTATTCAATGCACAATTTTAAAACTCTACATGATGATTTGCGCAGATTACGTTGTTATAGTCTCATGTATCATTTTAGTTGGCCTTTTCTCCATTCAACATCATGGAACACATAGAGTTGCCTTCATGTTTGCCCCAGTTGTTGCAGCATGGCTTTTGTGTATCAGTGGTATTGGTATATACAACATATTCCGATGGAACAGACAAGTATATCGCGCACTTTCTCCACTCTATATGTTGAGGTTTCTCAAAACCACTGGCATTGAAGGATGGTTGCCATTAGGTGGAGTGGTACTTTCAATCACAGGTACTATAAGTTAGTCAATTTTATTAGCAGCTAAAAAGCTATGAGATTAATTTTCTATGGTGATACTGTCTTAGGTGTGGAGACAATGTATGCTGACATGGGTCATTTTTCTGCACTCTCAATAAAGGTAAATTTAGAGTATACAATAAGGTTTAAATATATTTTTGACCCCTATAAATATACCATATTTTACTTTTAGTCCCTATGAAAACATTGTTTTGTTTCTAATCCTCACAAATATACCATAATTTGCTTTTGGTCCTTCATTGTTTTTTAGTCTCTGCAAGATTTGTTTATATAGAAATTGATCCCTGTAATGTCTTTATTCACTTTAGTCCTTATTATGCATGTCATATAGGAGGGACTAAAATCAAATATGCTACATAATACAAGGATCAATTCCAACGTAAACAAATATTTTAGGGACTAAAATAAAATAACAAGGACCAAAAACAAAATATAGTATATTTGCAAGGATGATAAATAAATAAAAAATTACAAGGACTAAAAACAAAAAATAGTATATTTGCAGGGGCCAAATAGATATTTAAACCTATAGAACTAATTAACTAAGTTGATCCAAGTATGTTAGTCTACCATACAAAAAATGAAATATACTTAACAGTTTTTCTCTTAATCTCAGATAGCTTTCACATGTTTAGTATATCCCTGCCTAATTTTGGCATACATGGGTGAGGCTGCATTTCTCTCCAAGCATCATTATGACATTCAGAGAAGTTTCTACAAAGCCATACCAGGCAAGAATTTACTACTTTAAGAAGCCACAAAAATGTCAATATTATTTATAAGCTCTCTAGTTTAACTGTGCCACAATTTTTTATGCAGAAGCTGTATTTTGGCCAGTTTTTATAGTGGCCACTTTTGCTGCTGTTGTAGGAAGTCAAGCAGTGATTTCTGCAACTTTTTCTATCATAAGCCAGTGCTGCGCATTAAATTGTTTTCCTCGCGTCAAGATTGTTCATACTTCTAGAAAAATATATGGACAGATTTATATTCCAGAAATCAATTGGATATTAATGTGCCTTTGTTTAGCTGTCACAATTGGCCTAAGGGATACAAACATGATGGGTCATGCATATGGTACAATCCTTTTCCATTGTGCTCACTTACTACAATATTTGAAGGGTTTAAATACCCTAAAAACATACCACTTTTTGGTTTTAGTTCATGTAATTTTTGTTTTACCTTTTTATCCTTGCAAATATACTACTTTTTACTTTGATTCATATTGTTTTTTGTTTTAGTCCCTATAAAATTTGTTCATATTGGAACCAGTCCCTGTAATGTCTAATATTCATTTTACTCTTTACGTAGCACATATTGGAAGGACAAAAATCAAATACTCAATATATTAACATGAAAAAAATTTACAAGGACTAAAGCAAAACAACAATGACAAAAAACAAAAGTGGTATATTTGCAAGGATTAATAAAAATAAAAGAAAATTAGAGGGACTAAAAGGCAAAAGGTGATATATTTTCGATATTTAAACTTATTTGAATTTATAAAGTATTGAAAACTAAACTTAAACTATTTTGATGGGTTTGTAGGTCTGGCTATAACAACTGTTATGTTTGTGACAACATGCTTGATGACACTAGTAATCATCATTGTTTGGAAACAAGGGGTAATAAAAGCACTTACATGTTTACTATTGTTTGGATCTATTGAACTACTTTACATCTCAGCTTCTGTCTGCAAAGTCCATGAAGGAGGGTGGATCCCAATTTTGCTATCTTTCTTTATTATGGCCATAATGTACACATGGAACTATGGAGAAATGAAGAAACACCAATTTGATGTGGAAAACAAGGTCTCAATGAATATGATGTTAGCCTTAGGACCTTGTTTAGGCATGGTCCGCGTCCCTGGAATCGGACTAATTTTCAGTAATCTTGTCTCCGGTATCCCTGCTATTTTTGGTCATTTTGTTACAAATTTACCGGCATTCCATCAGGTGTTGGTTTTTATATGTGCTAAATCAGTTCAAGTCCCTTATGTCAGTGAAAATGAAAGATTGGTCGTTAGTAGGATCGGTCCGAAGGAGTACCACATGTTTCGCTGCATCGTCAGATATGGTTACAAAGATATGCAACAAGAGAACTACAATTTTGAGAATAAATTGGTATCTGCAATAATACAGTTTATAGAAATAGAAGAAAGTATTCAAGAACAAACACAAGAATTAACTATTGATGATGAAAACATAAATGTGGAAGACCTTGATGCTTCACAACATACTTTGATGAATAGGTCATGTTGTGAAAAAAAATTCTTACCATTTTCATGTGATGGACAAAATCTTCATCAAGAGTCCTATAAAGTTGAGTCTTTGCAGATTTTAAAAGCCAAGGAGTCAGGTGTTACTTATATAGTTGGACATTCCTATGCAGAAGCAAAAAAATCATCTTCCATTCTAAAGAAATTTGGAATAGATTTTGTTTATGCTTTTCTAAGCAAAAATTGTAGAGATCCTGATATTGTGTTGGAAGTAGCTCATAGTTCTTTGTTAGAAGTTGGTATGGTTTATCATGTCTAACTCTAACCTTATTATACTGAGGTATTTGCATAGAAGAAAAATAGATAGTTTGTAAATGTTGGTCATAGACATCAACAATGACTTCTACTGGCCAATGATTAAAGATCATTAGGTTCTAGGTTTTTCATCATTGATCTCTAAGTGTCTTTGATCCTGTATCTAAGAATGAAATTCAAAAAAGTGTTTCATACAAGAAGAGTAGAATATATATATATATACACTTTGTACTTTTAAGAATCAGATTTTTGTGCGGTCACAACTTAGTGACTGCACAGAATCACCCTGTGTTAGCCGTCCAATCAAAGAACAGACGGTCTAGATTTAGGATCGAAATGTTTGTTTAAAAAATTGTAATCTGTTTTAAAATTGAGACCGTCTGATCTTTGATTAAACGATCGAGATTAGTGTGATTGCATGTAGTCACACTGCATGTAATCCAAATCCGTATTTTTACTCCACCTTTACTCTATATGGAAATATACTTGTTGAGATATGGAGTAATCATTAGAAGCATAGCTGTTGCTATTGCTAAATGAAAAGGTTCATACACATCAAAACCATTAACTATGTTTTGTTCAAAGCATTGAATTTACATGATCTTAGAGTCATCTACAAATGATTCTATATTCTTTGGCATATTGTATTGAATGCAGTGAAATAGACAATACTCGGATAGGAGGAAACACTTAGTGAAGAGACAAGATAAAGGGGCGATATCCTGCAATAAAAATATAAGAAATTGTTTCTTACTACACAATAATAAAGGTATTTTTTACCCATCAAATTGACCTCTCGAGCTTTAGATAAACTAATGCTTAGTTTTCCTCCTAGATTTAGATAATGCAATGATAAGTTGCGTCCAATATCTAAAAGGACAATGTATACATTTAAGACTCGTTTGATACATATGTTATATCCCGAATATAAGCTGGGTTAGAAATTAGGATAGCATAAAAACTGTAATTTACTCAATTACTTTTATAAAATATAATTTAAAACATTAAATTGAAATATAATAAAATATAAATATAAAAATAATTTATAAAATATAATTTAAAATATAAAAATATAAATCTAATCAAATATAAATATAAAAATAAAAATAATTGATACAGGGATAGTTTTATCTTTTTATATAATTTAATAAATTAGTATTTCAAATTATAAAAATATAAAAATTAATTGAAATTTTAAAATAAATACCATTTGTTTACTAGGTATTTATGCCATATACTTATAATATATATCATATGTTTATTTATATGATAACAAATAAAATAGAATTATTTAGTTTCTCATATTTTTTTACAAAAATTTAAATTATTTATTTAGTGATGTTAATTGATAGTTTTAAGTATAATATTATTTCATTAGTTATTTAATTTGTTAGTATTTTTTTTATTAATTTCTAATATTTAAAATATAATAAGTTAATTTAGAAAAAAAGACCAATATGTAGTTATTCACAATGGTAATTTTGTTATTTAAATATAATATATATTATACTAATGAGATGTGTACCAAATACATCACAAAATAAAATATCGTTGTCATGTTGATTATCACGTGTGTATGAAGATGATAATGTTTATCACGTCACTATCTTATTATATCATTAATTTCCAGCTTCATATATATATATATAATGTCTCTATCTTACACATCAAACAAATTCTTAATGTTTATATGGAAGATAAACATGGAGCGTTTTCTACTTGCCACCTCCACATTACATTCTACTCTCCAATACGCTTAAAGAGACTATTTTACCCTTTTATTATATATAAAAAGTTGATTTTTATTTTATTTTATTTTATTTTAATTCATATATTCATAACTTTAGCAAAATTTTTAAATTTTCGAAACTTTGGTTGATTATAATATTTTTGAAATACAAAATGAGTTTACTTTCGAAAGTTTGAATTAATTTATAATTTTTGTAATATAATTTATTGTATTTATAAAATATTTTTGAAGTTTTCACCTCTAACAAAAGTTTTGAAATGTAATGTTTTGGAACTTTCAAAAATTCAAAACATAGACTTTTCGAAAAGTTCGAAAACCAAATTTTCGAAAGGCAACTTTACATTTCGAAACTTTCGAAGAAGATGAAAGTTTCATAAATTTAGAATTTTATCCAAATTTTCAAAATGTAAATTTTGTTTCAAAATAGTAACATTATTTTTTTTGAAATTTTCTATTCTAGAATTTTCTATTTTTATTTTGAAAATTTTTCCTCTCTATTTTGGAAATTTTGTATTGTTTGAAACTTTTGAATTTTATTTTAAAAATTTGAAAAATTATGTTTTTATTGTTTCAAATTAATAAAAAAAATTGAAAATTTAAACTAATTTGAAATTTTCAAAGCTACATTTTACATAAGTTTTAGTACTTTCAAAAATTCAAAACATAAATTTTTCGAAAGTTTTTAAAATTAAATTTTCAAAATATAATTTATATTTCGAAGAAGATGAAAGTTTTGAATGTTTCACAAATTTTAGAATTTTACTCAAATTTTCTAAATGTAAATTTTATTTCAAAATAATTACATTATATTTTTGAAATTTTTTATTTCAAAAATATTTAAATTTCCAAAATTTTATTTTTTGAAATTTTTTAATATTCATATATAGTAAAAAAGTAAAATAATCTTTTGAAATTTATTGAAGAGTGGGAGTATCTGTGAGAGTGACAAGTAAATTTAAAACTTCATATTGAAAGAATTTGTGCGTAAAATTCATATAGAAGTTGGAAGCAATCCAAAAATCTTGTGGCGTAAAACTCATGCTATTATTATTTTTACGCTACAACTATAATTTGAACATTAAATTAATTTGTTACTCGATTGATTATAAATATTATTATTATTATCATTATTATTATTATTATTATTATTATTATTATTATTATTAGTATTATTATTATTATTATTATTATTATTATTATTATTATTATTATTATTATTATTATTATTGTCAAATTGACTTCTTGGCATTGTTATATATGCACTACAACCAGATTTTGATAAGCATGTATTCAAGTTTTACACGATGTATCAATTTTTTTTGCGGCTGCACTTCTTTATGATGCCAAATATATTATTCAATATTAATTTATTATAAATTATTAATTTTTTAAGCCATATAATCTTATACATAATTTCGATGTCTTAATTAATTTGTGTGTTACTATTTTATTTCATGTATGAATTTGAGGCTTCAGTTTCGAGGTTGAGACTACTAAAGTGATGTTAAAAGGACATCTGTTTATAAGAACAAATCTTATCATCCGTAGAAATGATGACTGCTTAGAAATAATTTAAGCAGACTTGTTTAATATGACTATTTTAATTATTGGAGGTGTAATGTGATAAATGATTTTATGTAAAAGTGAGTTTGTGTCCCTTAGAAATCATTTAATTAGTAGACATGTATAATCTCTATTATATGAAGAAAAGAAAAAGGTGAATAACTATTATATTTGAATGCAATGATGGTAACCGAGTGTTATTTAAACGAGAATAAATTTGCGATTAAATTTATTTATATCCCTCTATTGAGAAAATATTCTCACATAATATGATGCTTATGTTAAAAGCTGGAATGTAATCAACACTTAAAGTGGAAGAGAAATCTCTTATTCTTCTTGAAAAACACAGCAGACATTTATAGCTTTTTACATGCATAGAATCAAAACAGAAAAGCCACGTTTCATGGCACAATACATGGAATTTTCAAAAACAACTAACCTAAAGAATAGGACATCCACAAGACTAGGACTTATTTAACAAAGTAAAAACTAACTTTTGACTATCACTTTATTAGTATCTTATAATAATACATGGTAGTCGTAAGTCAATTCGAAACAAAATTGAATCCAATTGATGTGGTCACTATGTATATCTAACTGAATCCTAACATGAATTTCAATTTATTGTGATGAATCCCAATGAATCACACACAGCTTGCCCTTGAAACCTAAAGAATAGGACATCCACAAGACTATGACTTATTTAACAAAGTAAAAACTAACTTTTGACTGTCATTCCCTCCCTTAAGCTAATGCATCAGCATTAAGCTTAAACTTTAGCTGCATCAATTACTCCAAGCATCCTTCGAAGCTTCACAAATTGCTCTAACTTAAGAGGCTTTGTCATTATGTCTGCAATTTGCTCCTCAGTGCTGCAAAAACTCAGCTTCACAGCTCCATCATTTACCAAGTCCCTGAGAAAATGAAATCTTACTCCAATATGCTTGCTGATAGCGTTTCAGCAAGTGTACTGAATCGTTGCAAGTAATATTAAGAATCTTTGTGCTTCCTTTTTCTTCAGCTCCAAGTTGCTCCAAGATTCCTCTAAGCCAAACACATTGACAAGCACAAAATGCAGCTGCAATATATTCAGCTTTTGTGGTTGATAAGCTCACTACTGGTTGTTTCTTTGAAGCCCATGAAATTGCTCCCGATCCCATAATGAAAGCAAAACCTGAAGTGCTTTTCCTATCATCCAAATCTCCAGCATAATTGCTATCTGTATAGGATACAAGGCATGCATTACTTCTGCCCCTTTTGTAGAGTATGCCAAAATCAGTAGTTCCTTTAATATATCTTAAAATCCTTTTTGCTGCAAGCCAATGAGATGACTTTGGATTTGCCATGAATCTACTAATCAAGCATACTCCATACATCAAATCTGGTCTAGTGGCTGTGAGGTACATGAGACTTCCAACTATTTGCTTAAACATGGTAACATCTACTCCATCTCTTGTCTCATCCTTTGACAATTGTGTTCCAGGCACAATAGGGTTGTTCACACTGTTGCTGCTTCCCATGCCGAATCTGGCAAGAACTTCTCGTGCATACCTTCTTTGACATATAAATATTCCAGCCTCATTTTGTATGACTTCAATTCCTATGAAATATTTCATCTTTCCCAAGTCAGACATGTCAAATTCTCTCATCATTGAGCTTTTGAATCTATCACACATGCTCTTATTGCCTCCAGTAAAGATGAGATCATCTACATAAAGACTAACAATAAATGTGTTGTCTCCTTCTTTCTTGGTGAATAAAGTGTGCTCACTGGAACACTTTATAAACCCTTCACGTGCAAAATATGCCTTTATCTTGCTGTACTAGGCCCTGGGTGCTTGTTTAAGGCCATACAATGCTTTCTTCAATCTATAGACTTTGGCTTCTTCTCCCCTTTTGATGAATCCTTCTGGCTGTTCAATGTAGACTTCTTCTTTAAGTTCTCCATGAAGGAATGCACTCTTCACATCAAGCTGAAATACTTCCCATTCATATTGAGCTGCAAGTGCAAGAATTAGACGTACAGTGTCAAGTCTGGCCACTGGTGCAAAGACTTCTGTGTAGTCTACTCCATATTGTTGTGCATAACCCTTTGCCACTAATCTTGCTTTGTGTTTTTCTACCTCTCCTTTTTCATTAAGTTTGGTTTTAAAAACCCACTTAACTCCAATTGGTTTAGCTCCTTTTGGTAGATCTGTTAACTCCCAAGTGTTGTTCTTCTCTATAGCTTTTATTTCAGTCATCATTGCCTCTTGCCATTTTGTGCTTTTGTGTGCCTCTTGGAAGGTGAGTGGATCATTTTCACTCTCAGTCATTAGCATCATGAGTCTTTCTTCATCAAATTCAGCCCCAGTCACATAATCTGTCATCCATGCTGGTTCTTTTGTAGCTCTTGGTTCCCTCCCTTGAACTAGACTTCTTTGATCAGTATTGTTTTCATCACGTGCAGGTGATCTAATTCCAACTGAGCTTCCTTCACCATCTTCATTTTCGTTTTGCTCAGCTTCTTCTTTACTCTCAACTTTTTCTTCTTCTTCAAAGCAGTCTTCTTCACCTTCACATACTAACACATCAACATTCATTTCTTCATTGGTTCTTTTCCAATCCCAGCTTCTCTCTTCTTCAAACACTACATCTCTGCTTACAATGATTTTCTTGGAAACAGGGTCAAATAGTTTGTAAGCTTTTGATTCATCACTGATTCCCAAGAAAACACACACTTTACTCTTATCCTCAAGTTTGGTTCTTTTTTGATCTGGTATATGAGCATGAGCCACACACCCAAAGACTCGAAAGTGTGCCACCGTAGGCTTCTCATTGCTCCATGCTTCTTCTGGAGTTATGTCTTTTATTGCTGAAGTTGGACTTCGATTCTGCACATGCACACACCATTTCACAGCTTCTGCCCAAAATACCTTTGGAACTTGCCTTTCATTCAATACAGCCCGCACACCATTCATGATTGTCCTATTTTTTATCTCAGCAACTCCATTTTGCTGAGGAGTATAAGCTGCTGTTAATTGCCTTCTGATGCCTTGAGTTTTGCAGAATTCTTCAAACTCAACTGAGGTGAATTCGCCTCCTCTATCTGTTCTTAAACAGGCAATGTGTTCACCAACTTCCTTTTCTACAC
>NC_021161.2:39907245-39947520 GCF_000331145.2 Cicer arietinum
TATCATCATGTGTAACCTTCAGCACCTGCTCCTCCACTTGAGGTTCCTGCATCCTTTGTTCATGAACAAGAAGACTTCCATGGAGTTCATCAATGGTTAAGGCACTCAAATCATTTGACTCCTCTATTGAACATACAACATAGTTGAATTTAGAAGTCAATGATCTGAGAACCTTGCTGACCACTATACTTTGTTCCATGTTTTCACCGTTTGATTTCATTTTATTCACCACACTAAGAGTTCTTCCCAGAAAGTTGTCTACCTTCTCTCCTTCTTTCATGGCAAGCAGCTCAAACTCTCTTCTTAGAGCTTGAAGTTGTGCTCTCTTTACCCTTGTGGAACCTTGGTACTTCTGCCTCATTGACATCCAAATTGCATTTGATGTCCCTTTGTCAAGGATTGTCTCCAGAATTTCTCTATCAATAGCCTGGAATAGGAAATTCTTAACCTTCAAATCCTTGAGCTTGGCTTCCTCCACGCCGTGTCTCTATGCTTCACTTGTTGATGCAGTTCCAATTGCTAACACCGGTATTCCTTCCTCTACAAGACTCCACAACTCTTTGCTTCTCAGAAAGTTCTCCATCATCATTGACCAATGATCATAGTGACCATCAAATCTTGGAATAGCTGGTTGCACAAATCTGTCTGTCATTTTTGTTGTAGACTCTCACACACTCTTTGTTTTCACTCATAATCAGGCCCCTTGCGAGGCTCTGATACCAAATGTTAAAAGCTGGAATGTAATCAACACTTAAAGTGGAAGAGAAATCTCTTATTCTTCTTGAAAAACACAGCAGACATTTATAACCTTTTACATGCATAGAATCAAAACAGAAAAGCCACGTTTCATGGCACAATACATGGAATTTTCAAAACAACTAACCTAAAGAATAGGACATCCACAAGACTAGGACTTATTTAACAAAGTAAAAACTAACTTTTGACTGTCAGCTTACAAGTTATCCAAGCAGACTTTTATATAAATACACATGGAAATTTATTTTTCTTTAATGACATCGTTTAGAAATCTAAATAAACGTGTGTAATTTGTCATGGAGGTCGAATTTGTGAGTTTAAACTTGACAATATATGATATATTGATTAAAGATGTCATAGTAAATATTCCTTAATAGATGAAACTCGTGACTTTTTTATTTGTGAGACATGTCTATATTTATTATTTGAAAAGTAGACACCTAATTTAAAGGTCAAAAATAAGTTTGACCAATCTCTCAAAAAGCTAAAAACTAGTGATAAAAATCGAATAGAATGAGAATTAATTAGCCAATTGAAAATAGCAATAATGGTAATCCAACGTTTGTGATCGGAGATCCCACGAAGAAGGTTCATATGGGTAAAAACAAATCACTTGTTAGTTCTACTAGTGTTACTGTTTTTATTGATTTTTATGGTGTAAAGAGTGCTAGATTACATTATTAAAAAGATAAACTTTAAAATTTTTAGTAGTTTTCATATCTCTTAAAAGTAGTATAGGAGTTGCAGCATTATATGAGTTGCAGCATGTAATGAAATCACTTATATGTGTGTCAAGTGTGGTGCTTGCATGAGATTATAACAAAATCTCTAGAACACTCATGAATATCAGGCGTGCGCACAACCTATTTGCGCAATCCAACGTCAATGATGAAAATTGTGGGGTTGAAGTATAATTAGTAGACCTCTAGCATAAGGTGTATGGTTCATAAAACTTGTTTCACCAAAACACTATGTGTCAAGTTTTATTAGTTTATGTTTGGTGCATAGCCCAAAAGAAACCTAATTTGATGCACTCGTTAATCCATTTTCAACTTATTTTTAATGTTTTAATATTTTTAAAACACGTGGGAGATTGTTGAATATTGTGATATTTCAAAAGTATTTAAAAATTAATTAATTAAATAATGCAATAATATTATTGTTGACCATCACTTACAATTGATAAATTTAATTTGATTTTAATTTAATCATTTTAATTGGTTTAATTGGTTTAGTAACTAAATGCAATTCATTTTCTTGTTTAAGCCTTCCAAAAAAAGTAACTGAATGTGTTAAATTGGATTATATATAGGATATATATTGATGTTCCCAAATCTTATTTTATTCCTTCTTTTATAAATAAAACTTTCTCCTTTTCAGTAGATAATACATATCTTTGCTACAAGTTGGTCCGGTTTACGATGTCTAACTATAACCTCCTTATAAAGAGGCATTAGCATAGTTAGCATATATGTTAAGAGGAGAGAGAAATATTCGTTGCAGAGATTGAACTATGAATCTTCTACGTATAACTCTTTTGATGTTCCAAATCAAACCACTAAAGTAAACAATATCATTTTTTAAATATCAAAACATTGAATAGACATATTCCTAAATTTTATTTTATTTTTATTCTTTAACAAATTTTCTAACAACACTTATTGACATTTCTTTAAAATATTTTTTTTTTTTTTGTAAATGTTGGTATAAAACACCAACAGTGACTACTAGAACTCAATCATCATAGTTCAATCAATTGTAAATTTTTTCATCAATAATCTCTAGGTGTCTTTGTTGTGTATCTAGGAATGCAACTTATTGATCTTTGACGATTGGCTTCTCGTAGTCGATATTAATATTTTATACCAACATTAGCATAAAATCAAATTATTTTTTACTTATTAATTAATAATTTCATTTTATAATATTTAAATTAATTAAACAATTGACTTTATCAAACACTAATTAATTTATCGATTATCATATTCAAGCTACTAATAAGTATAAGTTATCAGCTAGTTCATAAGCTATTAGCTATGAACTAATTTTTATCAAATAGAGCTTAAGAGACTAATGTTAAACTATTCTAAAAAATTACTTTCTTCATTCATTCTTGATAATCATTACTATTACTAATTCTCTATTTATTCTAAAGTGATGAGTCTTCATTAATTCTTGTTTTTGAGTATTTTGTTAGCAATTTTGTTTTAAAGTTTCATTTATTTTTATTTAGTTTTATAGTCAATTTAATACATAAAAGAAATTTGAATCGTCTTGAATAAACTTTGAATGTTTTGTCACTAATCTTTTTCTAACCAAACAAATTCTCATAATATTTTCTTTTTGTTTTGATGTCACATGTGAATTACATTGACGATTAGACACTCAGAAAATTACAGAGGATTAGTGTTGACACAAGGTAATCTAAGAGTACAAAATTATCTTTTAGGCTAAATTACATTCGTGGTCCCTTAACTTAATTTCAGGTAACGTTTTAGTCATTTATCTTTTTTTTTTCCCGACTTGGTCCTTTATTTTAATTTTAAGTGACAATTTGATATTTTATGTTTTAAAATTTCAACAATGATATCCTTTTTTATACAAAAATTCAAAAAAAAAATTCAATCAAAACTCATAAAATTAATTATATTCTTCAATATAATACAAATTTCATCAAATTCGTAACGCAGATCTTCAAATAAACTCATATTTTCATACTTTATTTGATATTTTTAGGAATAAAGGACTAAATCGGGAAAAAAAAAAAGATAAATGACTAAAACGTTACCTGAAATTAAGTTAAGGGACCACAGATGTAATTTAGCCTATCTTTTATTAGAGTAGGAGCGTAGCAAGGAAGTGACATGCTACATCATGTAAGTCACTGCATTGCAGTGCTTTTCCTAGCATGACTCCCTGTCTTTAAGCGCAACAGGTTATATCCGATTTAATTTTAAGCCAACGCATTGAGCTTAGAGCCCAATGCACTCGCACGTGTTCCCATATCACTACTTAAGCCAAAAATCAAAATTTTGTTAGGGCTCAAAGTTTTGGATGCAAAGGAGGAAGCAACTACACCTTATAAGAGACTTTGTGCAATTTTTATGTATAATTTTCTTCTTTCTATGTATTTTTTACTAAACATTATGAGTAGTTAATTTACTCATTGATGATGATGAACCTTCTTGAATCTATTAATTTTGGTTTCGGTATGTTGTTTACTCAATTAAAATATATTTGATTATACATATATTTTTGTTATTAATGTTTTTTGTGCTTGATCATCATATAATTGAATTTATATATTATTTTGTTATTGGAAAATAGGCTACAATAACCGGAACCATAATATATGTTCATATTTTAATATTGTTATAGGAATATAAATTATTAATATGTGTCTAATGAATTAACATTTGTATATGTTTTGAGTAACAAGTCATATCACTTAAGAAATTATGGTTCGTTGTTATAAAAAAAAAGAACTTTGAGCCAAAGTGTTGGTCTTAGTCTAGATTGTTATTTGACGTAATCAAATATGTTAGATTGTTAAAATAGCAAATCAATAAATTATATACTGAAAAGAAGGTGATTTGAATTTCCTAATTATTTTTCTCAAATTGAATTTTGCCGTATTATTTTTATGTTTGTTCTAAATCATAAACCAATTTATAAACCATTTGTCTACCTAAGTGTTTACAACTTTGTTTCATTATTAAATTAATAACAATCCATGTGGAGACGATTTTACTTATGATTATTATTATTAGAACGAGTTAATATACTTAACAAAAAGTTGGCACATAGTAGAAAATATTGTTAAGACAAAATCTCAATTTAAATGTTTTGATGATAATTAAACAAAAAGTTAATTAAAGACTATTAATTATGATTCTAAATGTTTTGGTATTTAACATATGCATTTGAGTGTGTTAAAACAAGATAGGTATCAAACATTACAAAGCAGATCTCATTAAAATCAAAGAAATCAAAAACAGTAAAACGAAGGTTGATCTTGAAGTAGTTCTGGAAAACGAAGAACGATCTTCGTTTTTGGCAGAAACAAGAATAATTAGTTTCTCTGTTAGAAATTGGATCCTGGAAGCTTTATTCATCTCATATTTTCATCAGAGAATAAGCAAGGATCAATCCAAGTCATAATCATTCCAAAATTCGAAGGATCAAAAGATATGCTTCATAAAAAGCTTAAAACAAGATCATTCTTCAAGTGAGGAAATTGCAAGTACAAAGTTGCAAGCTGTAAAAGTACACTGCTGATTGTACTATCAATCTAGACCTACACATGTGACTGAAAAGCAAGCAATCATCTCAGACAACTGACACAATTACAAGTACAAGTCAGCTCATCACCAACAAATTCGAAGAACGATCTTGGATGTCAAGAACGTTCCTGGATTTAGCACAATCACTCTTGCTTTATGACTGGCTTTATCCAACCAGTCCTTCATGACAGCTGGCCCTATTTCAACGGGCATATGAGCTGTCCTAAAGCTCTATTGAAACTTATAAATACAGCTTGAAGATAAAGAACAAGACACAACTCAAAGTGCCAAGAAAAGCATCAATCATTCTTAAAGTTTGTTGTTTTAATCTTTGTGTTGTGTTAGAATCAGTACCAACTGAGTTCTATTTACAGAATCTATTTCTCAAACAAGAGTTGAGTAAATACCCATATTCTAAACATTCTCAAAATCACCATTTTGTAACTTAAAGTTATTTTGTTAACATAAGCTTGAGTGTTTTGTAAAAATCATTTCATGTTTTGAAAGGTAACTCGCAAAATCCTTTCTGAAATAGTAAGGTAG
Organism: Cicer arietinum; assembly: GCF_000331145.2. Taxonomy (NCBI): domain Eukaryota; kingdom Viridiplantae; phylum Streptophyta; class Magnoliopsida; order Fabales; family Fabaceae; genus Cicer; species Cicer arietinum. The sequence continues at coordinate 39,912,828 of NC_021161.2, forward strand.
AACTGAGGAAATCCTTTCTAGACAGAAGGGTAGAAATTGTGTAAAGATCAAGATTGATCTGTGAAAAATAGTGTGATAACCAAGAACAATCTTGCCTTTGAGCACATAGTGGAAAATCTCACATTTGTGAGAACTAGATGTAACCCGTGTTTGAGTGAACCAGGATATATGCGTGTGTAATCTCTCTATCTCTATATCTATTTACTTTATGCTTGACAATCAGATTTTATATTGATAACATTGATATTGCTGTTTTTTTTTTTAACTAACCAAGATCAATCTTCGTTATTATCAAGATCAATCTTGAGTTGAATTTTCTGTTTTAAACAGAATTTTTTTAAAAGGGGGCAATTATAATTCAAACTCCTCTTCCTTATAACTGACATTGTTACTTCAAACATATTATAATTCTAACAAACTAATTAATGACTCGTCATAATGGACATTGACAGATACATAAACTTTTTGTTATGAAAAAAAATATTGTTTATATATTCATAAAATATTTTTTAACATAGATTTTCTCCACTTAATATGATTTTATTCGAAGCGCGTTAGACATTAAAATTTAATACCTCTCTTAACTGAGATTTAAATATTATTTAAGCTGAAAAAATACACATATAATTTAATAAAATCCCATAAAGTAGTCTTAAATATGTAGTACAATGTTTCTTTTTCAAAATATATATGATGCACTTTATATCATTGTTATGCTAATTGATGTTAAAAGATTTAAGAAAATTTGAAGGATACATAATTTAAATTAGTAGACAATTTCTCGTCTTATTACTTACTATATATATATTAGATTAAAAATCATATATTTAATTTTTGAAATTTATTTTTTCCAATGTAAATTATTTCAAGACACTAATTATGATGACCTAATAAAACATCTAGACCGGTAGAGGTTAGTGGTATTAGTTAAGCCTCATATTCATCATCTCTTTAATTAGCAACCACTTCCGACATTTTTTGAAGGGCTTATATTCCAACTTATAATATGCAATTCCAGCTACACAAAGTTTCAATCAAATTTATAGCTGACAAAGAAACTTCATCAAGATTCCCCAATTTTGCATGACATGCATACTGCTTCCCTCGTGTTCAAGGCATCTAAATTTCAATTTTTAATTACTATATAAATATATTACTTTAAATTGGTATTAGGTTTTAATTAATATGATTTTTACAAAAAATTGTTTATTTCTCAACTCAGTCTCATAATAAGTATCTCTTATTTGTAATAATACTTACTTGTTTCACATGTTTCTTTATATTGCTCCGTCCTTTTTTTTCGTTTGTGATCCTTTAAATATTTTACTGTTGTTAAAAAATTTTAATTTTTTTGAAAAACCAATATATAATGATGTTTTTCTTTTGTAACCTTCAAAAATCGAAAACATGCATTAAATAAATTTTATTTTTATCTGATAAATGAAAGGTAAAAAAAATTAAATTAATTTAAATTTATTATTTTTAATATGTGTATCTAAAACAAAAGAATCAAAGTTTAAAGACAGAGAAAATATCAATGAAATATTAATTATTATTTTTTATTAATTATACTCTTATTTATTATATTTTGAATTACCTAACTACTCTACTAACTACTATTAATGAAAGTAATTTAAAAAATAAAATTTATTTTATCATTAAAATCAGAGCTAACTAATATTTTTTAAGAATTTTACATACCTCATAAGAGATACTTGAGATGAAAAGAGTATATATTACTATCAAAAAACTTTAAAATAAAAATTTAATGGCGATGCATTAATGGTGGCAGATCTTAGACCATGTGCCACTTCTTTAAAAAAAAATAGAAAATATTAATAATTTCCAAATAATTAGGAAAATTATGTTGAGTAAGTTACGTTCTTCTAACATGGTCTTGATGCAAACATATAGATCCTTCATATGAATTACTACATTAACCAGTTTCTAGAGTCATCCATTATTATTATTGTGGACTAAATCAATTGTACATATGTACTTGTGAAGATTTTAAATGTAGAAAAATTGTATTAAAATTTCTGTAATTCATATTTTAAAATTATAAAAAATATAATTTTTTACTTAAAAGTTATTATTATTATTTTCTTTTTTTATTTCTTTAACAAGGGTTAAAACGGCACTTATTATGGAAAATAAGTTAGGCCGCCTAACACAAATATATGGCTCAATCTATTAAAAGTCTAGTTGAGTCTGACTCGTTTAGTAAAATATTAGGTTTAAGTTTTTTTTAAAGCTTTTATATATATATATGGTAAGGATCAGTTGACTCTAAGAATAACTACATGACGAATTACTCCACTTAATAATTTAATATAAATGATGAATTTCATTAATACAATTGTCATATCGAAAGTTATTATTAAGTATATCAACTTCACAAATTTTTATAAAATTTTAAAACTATTTGATACTTAATTAAATAATTTTAAATAAATGCATAATAAACTTTTAAAAAATATTAGTAAATTTCGATGATTATATTACATATCTACGAATGTCGAATTTATAATAACAAAAAAAAAAAAAAAAAAAAAATTTTTTTTTTTAATAGAGTCATGCTAAGAGAAGACTCAAAAAAAAAAAACTTTATGTATTTAATCATTAATATGTCATGTCAATAATCAACAGTTTCATTAGTGAAACACAATGCCTTTATTGAATTATTAAGTAGATTAATTCATTACATAGTTACTCCAGCGGTCAACAAATCCTCATACATATAGAATATAAGTGAGGATCTATTGAGTGTAGGAGTAACTCTTATTTGAGTTAATATGCTTAATATCTCTTTGTAGATATTAAATATCACTAATCCAGTCGTTCAATGTTTTTAGTATAACTTAACCATCATACATATAAAAAATTACAAAACTCGGATATGTGTTACTATACAAACCAATCATCAATATTTTGCTTGTATTTCAAAAAGTATATCGTACGTTGAATTGAACTTACTTGATAAAGAATTAAATACTATTAAAGTTTTGTACAAATTTACATATTTGATTTTCTCAATAAAAACTATTAATTTGACGATTGAATTGATGAGATTTAATGTCTACAAGAGTTACTTCTGAAGTCTAAAAGATTATCACCCTATATATATATATATATATATTCTCTTTAAAAAAAGACTATTTATATTTTTATAATAAAAGATTATTTATTAAAATTTTGAAACCTAACTTTTTAGTTCTCACTCCAAACTTATTCTTGTATCTCAAAATCATTGTGCTATAAATTCAACGTTTGTATTTAATTTTATTAATAATTTTTGTTTTATATATGCAGTTTATTGCAAAAAGTGAAGAAAAAAAACGGATGTTATGGTTGTACAAGTTCAGCAAAATTCACATTTTTTATTGATCTATTAATCTTTTAGAAATAGGTGAAATATCATTTTTATATGCATTAACACAAAATAGGCTTAGACTAATACTTAAAATAAAGTTTTTGACAAATAATATGTCTGGCTCAACTTTAATATATTTTTTTTTATGTAAACCTAGTTTATTTAAACAAATTTCAGTCAGACTCAACTTATTCTCACTCTTAATAATAAAATAAAATTAAGATATGATATAATATAAAATTAAATTTTTTAAAATATCATATTAAATATATAAAAAAAACATCATTTTATTAATATATTAAATACATTTAAATACTTATTTAAAATGTTAATATAAACTAAACTAAATAAAATGTTAATATAAACTAAACTAATAGTCATACCAAACTTTTATACCTTGAGCTTAACACATCCATATAATGTCTACCTTTTTGCCACATCTATGATCTCACTCAATCCTAAAACTCCTTCTAGAACTTCGCGGTTGGACAAAAACACCGTTTGTCAACAAGAAATCAACACTTTCTTATAACCCCTTTTAGTCTTTGAGCCAATAACTTTGATTTAATTTTATATAAGCTGACAATTTACATAAATTTGGACTATACACTCAAGGATTCATGATTTTCTTTCTTTGCCAAAAAAGCTGCATAAATCGTTTTAGGAAAGCGACCATTTGAATGAAATTCTTGCAAAAAATTCACTACATCATCTTTAATAATATCCCAATACAATTTTAAAATTCCAAAATTGAAATTGTCCAACTCAAGGCTTTTGTTGCTATCACAACAAGAAATTATCTCCTTAATCTATTCAAAAGAAAATGGAGTAGATAAAATAAGATTATTTTTCATTGGACAATTGAAAGTCGATTTTTATTGGAAATCTGTTTCATTATCATATTGTAGAGACTAAAATCACTATTAATTATTTTTATAATACGTAATTTCAATATTTATTAAGAGATAAAATAAAATAGAAACTCAAAATTGGAATGATAATAATTTTGAAAGTATTTGGGAAGAAAATTGGAAATGCATTTGTATAATTATATTAACAAAAGAAATCAATATATTCGATACAAATTAATATTATTTTCTTCAATAATTGCAAAATGCATTTTGAATCAACATGTAAATAATTTGAGTGGTACTCCATGTGTGTCTACTCTTTCATATTTTTTTGACAGCAAGAAAACTTCATTACATCTAAACTAAGTTAAAAGTGAAACATCTCCCTTTTGCTATTGCTCAAGAGAATGATCTTCAAATCATTATATATATATATATATATATATATATATATATATATATATATATATATATATTGTAAGCAAAAGAAATGTTTATAATAACTAGTCTCAGATATAAATAAAACTTTCACATTATTTAATTAATGATGTCATTTTAAATTACCCCTCATTTATTATATGTTTTATTTTCTAAGAATTTTTTATTTTCAAGAAAAAAATATCTATGAAAGACAATTTTAAAAAATACAATTTATTTTTAATTAGATTAAAAATTGATTGGTATTAACTAAAATTCTTTTATAAATATGAAATTAAATATTTTATTTATAATAAAAACTAGAAGAAATATCTTGTTATAAAGTTTTGAACAAACACTTTAAAGGAATGGACCATGCACGTTCTTCACCTAAAGTATAGTAGTTCTTAACATGTCACAAAAACCAATCTAATCACTTCACACTTTCGGTTGTGGAAAGGGGGTAGAGGTGGTGATATTCAACTATGAAAGGAGTAGGATGAAAGAAACAAAGATAAAGGAGTTTAAAAAAAGTTTTGAAAAATGAAACATAATTAAAATAATAATGTACATATCATAATTAAGGATCTCATTTGGTATAACGTAGTAGTCAAAAGAAAAAAAACAACATTAAACACATTTTCCTAGTCATTGTGAAAATATATTTACTCTTTCATGAACCTCACTGAATGGGACACATTTTTCCTACCACAATTTTGTCCTTTATTTTCATTATTTCACAAGCAAAGAATAGCCAAATGCTACTCAACTACAAGAAGTGCACTAGGTATATATGAAATGAAAGACAAGAATCACAATGAAGCTAGATTAATTAATTGACCCAAATCCCAATCACACACTCCCTTTCAACAAATCACTTTTGAACATGAGAGATTTAGTGTGTGTGTGAGAGTTTAGATGAGCATAATTAAATTTGAAGTGAAGTGATTTATATTTAATCTTTTTTATTTAAAATTAAGTTTGATTTGTAAGAATTAATTTTGATAAAATTAATTTAAAAAATTAATTTTTTTTATAAATATTTTGTATTTGGTAGTGATATTTTAAAAGTGTGTTTAAAAGAATTGATTTTGTTTAAATGATCAAATGTATATTTGTATAAAATTATAAAGTTTAGAAATCGCAATTGACCAAGAAGTGAGTGTAAGGGAGCTTAGGTCATCATTTGTCTCTCGTTAATTAAAAGAATTTAGTTGTTGTTTGATGTTATTACGTTAAAAGTCATATTAATTTTTAACCATGGATGCTATTTAGTATGATAAATTAAATTACAAAATTCAAAATTGAGAATGTGACTCTCAGATATATTTTCTTAGCATTAAAAAACAATTTCTCTTTGATCGAAAACATGGGTGATGGTTAGGACATTCCTAAATTTGCACTTTGTATTTAAAAGTATTTTCCATTTTTAACCTTCATTTTATTTTTGCAAAACCACAAAACTACTTTTGATTACTTCTAGATATTTAATGATAAAATCAATTTTTCTGTGTGAAAGAAACTAAACATCTATTTTTTTTTTAATTAAATTGATGTTTGACAAGAGAAAATCAATTTTCATACTTTCCACACTAAAACCTAACACATTGAAGAAAGTTCCATATGTTAGGACTTTCAACCGTTCAAGTTTACCAACTATTTGCTTTTGCCACATCACATCTACTACAAATATGAATTATAAATCAAATTTAATTTAAGAAAAGGTAAAAATTTCAAAAACAAAAACGAAACAAACATATATATGTATAATTAAATATATTTTTAATTTTTATAAAATTTAAACATTTTAATTTTAGTTCTTGTAAAATAAAAATATAACTTTTAATTCTTATAAAATAATTATAATGTAATTTTAATCTCTGCTATTAAGTCATATATATTTTTAAATAATATTTTATATAAAATTTTACAACAATATAAAAAGTTCTTTCATAAAAATAATTTAAAATCTAATTTTGATGTTCATAATTTCATTATTTTTATTTTAAGTTTTTAATTTAAAAAAAAATATTATTTAATTCATTTCAAATTAATTTTTTTTAAATTTTTATAGATAAATTTTTTATAATATAATATTATAAAAATTATTATAAAAAATCATTCAAAATTTAAATTAAAAGACAATTAACCGCATTTCATTTCAACATATTTAGTATATATATATACTCACTAAAACCAAATAACCTCACTAAACAACTTCTACACTAATACATGTACCACTAACCCTCAAAGATTTGACACAATAACAAATTAGAGAGCAAGAAATCCCCACCTCACAATAGATTAATTTATTTAAAAACAAAAGCATTAAATTTGACCAACGAATTTAATGTTGCACCTAACATGACACTCTAAATGCAGCTTTCACATACTATTGCATGCCAGCAAAACAAAGTCATCTCCAATCACATACTCATAAATTTTCTTACAAAGGCATCATAATTAATCCTTATAAAAAATATCATTAAATTTAGATGAAATGTCCAAAACATCCTTATCAATACCTTTGTTCAAAACATATCTACAAAGGTAATTATTAAAATATTAATCAATCATTTTGATCTTTAAATGTCTGTGAAACTGTCACAATAGCCTTTAAATGTATCTAAATTACAAAAATATCAATAACAAAAAATATTTTATTAGTCTCTTTATTGACCAAATAAACTAAAAAAAGACATATGCGATAGACTAAATTAACTAACAAAAAATACAATCAATGTTCAAACTAATCCGTTTGAGTATATTTTTGTAATTTTATGCCTCAAGAGACTATTATTGCTTATTCTTTACCAATACCATAAAGGGCATTTTTGGATATTTAACTCCTTGACATACCAACCTTACTTCAAAAGCAAGACCAAATAAATATAGAAGAAAAATTATAGAACAATTTGAAGATATCAAATTTACAAATATATTATAGAATGAGAGATTGAGAGGAAAATGCTGCAGGCAGAGAATGAGTTTGAAATCACAACATCTCTCAAGAAAAGACTTGAAGTTCATATGGCAAGAAATGAAATACTACAGAAAGAAAACCATGAACTTAAAGAAGAAGTAGCACGTTTAAAGTCACAAATAATTTCACTCAAAGCACACAATATAGAGAGAAAAACCATACTATGGAAGAAAATACAAAAATCCATAGATCATGAAAACAATATTTCAGATTCACATCATCAACATAAACCAGCACTTCATGCAATCATTTGTGAAAAAAATTCAGAAAATGAGAATGTTCATACAAATCAAGATTTCAAAGCAATAGTAGTAACACCACCACCAACACCAATTCCTCCTCCTCCAAAAAATGCTTCAACCCTTTTTCCATTTTCAAATAAAAATGAAAAGGGAATCAAAATGCAGCCAATTACAACAACAGCAGCAGCACCTCCACCACCTCCAACACCATCAAATAAATCTTTTGGTTTGAAAGCAGTGCGCCGTGTTCCCGAAGTAATCGAATTGTATCGTTCGCTTACGAGAAAAGATGTTAACATGGAAAACAGAATTCATCCTAATGGAATTCCTGTTGTAGCATTCACCAGAAACATGATTGAGGAAATCGAAAACCGGTCGACTTATCTTTCAGCTGTAAGTTTTGATCTAAACTTCTAGTATTTAGCTTCCAAATTTTCTACTTTTATCATATTTTGAATAAACAATTTAATTAAGCGTTTATAGTATAAACATTTATAGTATAAACATTTATCATATAAATGGTAGCTTATACATAAAGCCAACCTACTTGGAGAACTTGTGCAAATTAGTAAACTATAAACTGCTAATAAATATGTTATAACTTGTTTTCACGAGATTTTCTCATTCAGTCTTGTAAGTGTTAATATGATCCGAAAAAAAGTGAAATCTCACAAAACAACTTTATATTTTTCTTAAAAAATCTTTAAAACATAGTTCATAAATTATTCATAGTAAAAATAACTTTTTATATAAAATAAATGCACAGCGTTGGTAAATAAGATCAAATTAGTCAATTCAAATAGTCTTTTATTTCTCTAACTCTAAAACAAGAACACCCTTTAATTGATACTAAATTACATTCTTGATAACAGATAAAATCAGAAGTTCAAAGCCAAAAGGAATTAATCACTTTCTTAACAAAAGAAGTAGAATCAGCCTCATATGCAGACATTTCTGAGGTGGAAGCATTCATCAAATGGCTAGATGGTGAACTATCTTCATTGGTTGATGAAAGATCAGTACTAAAACATTTTCCACAATGGCCAGAACAAAAAGTAGATGCATTAAGAGAAGCTGCTTGTAACTATAGAGATCTAAAGAACCTTGAATCAGAAGTTTCATCCTATGAAGAGAATCCTAAAGAGCCAATTTATTTGGCTTTGAAAAGAATACAAGCATTACAAGACAGGCGAGCATGTACAAAAGTTTATAGAATTTGAATGTGACTAAAGTTTTTGAGCAATGCTTGAAATTAATTGAATTTTTTGGTTTTAAATTCATGCAGGTTGGAGAGAAGTGTAAGTAGTAAAGAGAGGATAAGGGAGAGTACAAGTAAGAAATATAGGAATTTTCATATTCCTTGGGAGTGGATGATGGATACTGGCCTTATTGGTCAGGTAAGAAATACATAGCTTGTTTATAAGTTATATGGTATATCACAATTTTAGTTTCTAAAAGAGGATGTTGTTATTTGGTCTCTGATTTAGCCAAAAATTCAAATTAGACATCGAATCATCAAGACGCCGATCTGCGTAGCCCTTGATATTATAACGATCAGAGACTACTTTGATAGTAAGTTGCATATTTTAAGAACTTATACGATAATGAATTGTATCTTTCAAAGACTATTTTGATGATTCGATGACTAATTTGAATTTTTTACCGAGTCGAGGAATAAAGTGATAGCACCTTACACTTTAAGACTAATTGGTGGTTTATCTATTATAGATCACCAGAAAACATCACCCATTTTTTTTTTAAACATTAGGGTGGAGACGTTCTGTCGACTTTTCTCGATAAAAAGTACAAAAGTTAGAAAAAAGAATTGTTGTTTGATTGAGTAATTAAACACATAATTGGAAATAAAATAGTTTAAATTATGGGTAAAATTGAATGAAAAAAATGATTGCACCAAAATTTGCTCTCCCTTTATATAAGTATAGATTCTAGGACATTTACGTAAGTTTAGCACACTCAAATAATATAACAAGATAAGAAAAATGCTAACAACACACTATTTAACACACACCTCTCAACATACTTTTTTTTATTTGTTGAAATTTTAACGAGACCCACAAAATTGATGTGGTCCCCACATAATTTAGTGGGTTTCATGTGAATTTCAACCAATACAAAATAGTGTATTAAGAAGTTTGTATCAGAGAGTGTTGTTTGCACTTCTCAATAAGATAATGAACTTTGTTTTGTTCTAAAGATTTTGAACAAATAAAATGAATTGGTTAGTTTGCTTAAATCAAAGCCTATGTGAAACTTAAAAAAATTATACTTATAGTACTCTCTAGAGTATATAATAGAACTCACAAGATAGAAATGATGCATGACACAATTGAATGGTTTAGTTTGATGTATAATGGAACATATATAGTATCACTATTGATCACTACAATCATTTCAGAAGCATTCAATATAAATGTTTTAAAATAGTATGTTGTTATTAGTGAAAAACTCAATTCTCACATTTTGATATAAAGAGTGACATCTTTCATCTTATATATAAAGTTTATAATGATGAGTTAAACTCAATTCAAAATCTAAAATAATATCAAAGTTTATCCAACAGGTGGCTAACTAAATTATCTATACACTAAAACCAATATTATTGACGTGAGAAAGTGTAATGAGAAAATTCAAACCTCGAGATCGAAAAAGATGAACTCTTTATATAAAGAGTGATATCTCTAATTTATAAGTTAATTTTTGTAAAAATGTGTCAGGTACACGATAAAATGTTAATACTATACTATTTAGCATAAAAACCTATTGAAAGGCTTTATCATGTTATTAACCACAGATGAAGCTATGTTCACTAAGGCTAGCAAAGCAATTCATGAAAAGAATAACAAAAGAATTGGAGTCACATGAAGCTTTACAGGAAGATAACAATCTCTTATTACAAGGAGTTAAGTTTGCATTCAGAGTACATCAGGTAGAGTACACTCCTCAAACTTTATGAAGTTGACATATCATTTTTTATCCAACTCATCAGCCATCAAGACATTCAGTTTGCAGGTGGCTTTGATCAAGAGACCACACAAACATTTCATGAATTCAAGAAAGTTGGTGGTTGTGATGTACCAAGCCATAGTAATAATGTCATCAATTTCCCCAAAGTTGTGAAAATTTGACAGAAACATTTGTCTTAATATAAATGTATTGTCATAATTATTTGATGTTCACACATCAGAAGCAGCAGAGTTGATAAACATGTATATGTTCTCCTATTTATGTAATTTCTAAATGCCTGTTTTTGGTAAGTAGGTATATGCTTCCCAAATTGTGCTAGTAATATCTCCTTCCCCTTTTATATAAGCCCCTTTTTTAACATTTTTAATATATAGTAAGTAAGTAGTGTATTTAATATATGCATGTATAAATAGCTATTTCTTAATTGTTATTATGAGTATTGGAGGTACTGTAGACATGTATATATTACTAACAAATAGTAAATAATCATTTTGATCTTTAAATATTATACACTCTAAATTTATTAAAATAACAAACACATATTTAAAGGTCTCATTTGTTATTCATTTTATAGATCAAATTTAATGATTTGCGAAAAATATATTTGAACACTAAATAAATTAACTAAATACATATTTAAAGACTAAAATAACTAATAAAAGAAACATTTAAGTTTATTTTTATTATTTTATATACATCAAAAAATTATTGTAACAACCTTCACACATTTTAAAAAACAACCAAAATACAGAAATGGTAAAATCTATAATATAGGTGTTTCTCTTTGTCATATAATTTACTTTTTTAGTGTATTAAATACTATTTTTTTTTTCAAAACCAAGCCCAAGTCATTATTTATAGAACCCAATAAGTGTTGGTATAAGTTGTAGTTCTTACATAAGGATTTTGGAATATATTCTCATATATTATGACATACATCTGTCATGGTTGTATGATGTATGGAAGAGACAGAACCCCTGAGATCATCAATTAATAATTTCCATCAAGTTGCTAGCATTTATAGAAATTATTTGTACCATTTCATTGATATTTGTATTCCTTTACATGAGTCATCATTATAAATTTAATTATGTATTAAATTATTTTTACATTCTCCTACTTGACTCATGTGGCTTAAGTATATATCAATCATAATGTGCATTAACGAACCTTACATGCAATGGTTCCATCATTCATCATAATCAAGAATATAAACTAATAAGAGTTATGACGGTTATATATCTTTAATCAATATATTTCCTTTTGTGTACTACTATATTAGTCTTTCTTCTCAATGTGATCTTTAGTTGAAAAATGTATAATGGAAACAAAGACATTTAAGTGTATAAAATCATGTGAATTGACTAATTGCATTTACAAATAAGTACGGGGATGCAAAATCCCTAAGAAACATTGACACTACATCTCGATCCAAAACATTATAAGTATATGGAGTACCTCTCTTATATATTCAACACTTTAATTGATGTGAGACTAATCACTTACACTTGAATTCCAACAATTTTCCCTCAAGTGTGAGTCATCCACATAACTAGACTTGATCTACACTAGGATCCTAGTCCCCCTATGATTTTCCTTCCCCACCAAGCCAAACCATGGCAATGATACTACTTGTTGGGGAGTTTGAGGGAGCGCGAGAGCAACACCGAAACAAATGCTTCAGAACCACAAGAGATTTTGACACCAAATCTCCACCCTAAATCTTAAGGCAATAGGTATATGATTCATCTCTATTATATATCCAACATTTAACTCATTCATAGTCGATGTAAAACTTAACCACTCTTACTTAAACCCAAAATTCTCCTCAGCAAGTGTGACTCTTCCACATCTTATACTTGTATCCAATACATTGGGATCTACTCCCGCTCCCCCATCAAGTCTAACCAAGGCTCTGATAACACTTGTTGGAGAGTCTAGAAGTGCGAGAGCAACAACAAATCAAATGTCTAGGATCCCTAAGAAACTTTGACGCTATAGCTCTACCCAAAATCTTGAGACAATAGATATATAGGGCACATATATTATATATTTCCAACATTTCGTTTATTTCGATGTGAGACTAACCAATCACCTTTGAAATACAACAATAAATAAGTCCATCATTGGTATCCACCACTTTAAATTATTAAAAATCTCATGCTATAGATATGTGTTATACTTAAATTTGTTATAGTACTTATGAAACATGCAATAGAAATAGAAATCTTACCCAAACTATTCCTTGGCCAAATGTGAGTGTCTTCCCACCATTCCCAATATAGGGTATGGAATCCTTCGATTTAATAAATGATTAAGGAGATAATCTTGAATATCTTAAAGCTTCCATCATCCTTGATTATCCACTTACTGACACACCTTAGTGTGAACCAATTGTTTTTCATTTGTCATCAAAATAACCAAAATTCTTTTCACCAAGTTTGATCATAGTTGTAATATGGTTAGTTTTGTTTGGAACTATTCTCTTCAAGACTATTTCAAAGTTAATGCGGATGGTTGTTACATTTACTCATCTAATAAATATACTTTCAGGGAAATCATCTGAGATGCTAATGGTTAAATGTTTTTTATTATAATTTAGCCTCTAATTGTGATATTAGCCCTTGTAAATCAAGTTAGCTTACATGCTTAATAGTTGTCTCTTTAGTGGCTCATGTTTAAATTAGACTCCAAAATTGTTATGGTTTTTAGTATACATCTTATTTAAGAGCTAATATCTATCCTCATGTCTCAAGTACATCTTAAGAAGTCGATAGATGTGAAAATCTATTGGATAATAAGAATCGTCGACACTTTTTTGTAGAGTTGACAAAATGGGTCAGACCAGCTGACCTTCATTTCAATCTTGGTCAACTGTTTTATTCATTTTAGTCTAGGTTGGTTTAAAAAGTAGTTTAAAAAAAACCAAATCTTTTTGGCCTAATTCAAAAATGAAGCCAGGTCGGGCTGACCCTTTAGACTTTGTGCTGACCCATTTTAAGAAGAAAAAACTAAACCAAATTTTTTCTTCAAAAATGAATTAGATTTCTTTAATTTCTTGCTCTCCTTATTGTCATAAATAATTTTTCCACCTTAATTTCTTAGTTAAACCCAATTCACTTACAAAATAAAAACGTAAAGTCATTGACTTAGAAAAAAGAAACATCTAAAAATTTAGGTTTAATTGTAGTTTTAGTCATCTATTATTAGTGATTCATGAAATTGGTCCTTATATTTTAAAAGTCGACAATTTTGGTCACTTCCTCTTATGTTTTAATTAAAAAATGATGATGTGAGATTATTTAAATAACCTGACATACGATATGATGATATAAAATTATTAACATTCATGAAATTTGAATAAAACGCCGTAAAAATTTAGCTTTCAATTTCATAAATTTTTCATATTTTTAATTTAATTAATGACATATGAATAATTAATGCATCTAGATGGTTTTATATCATAAAATTGTCTGTCACTTCATTTAAAATATATTAAATCATCATATTTTTAGTTCAAAAATTTGAGGGAGGAATCAAAATTGTCGATATTTTGAATTTAGGGACCAATTTCATGAATTAATAATAATAGAGAGACCAAATTACAATTAAACAAAAAATTTTACGTTGTCTCATTCTCTATTTTTTTTTTTTGTTTTACAAATTTTAAATGTAGAAATATATATATATATATATATATATATAAAAAGAAAAAGATCAAATTGATTCATTAGCCGTAGCCTAAAATGGTGAAACCAATCTTAAATATTTACAATTCTTTATAAAATAAATCAGACCGTATTGGCTAATATATGTACTTTGGTCATGGTGAGTTCGAATCAGATTGAATCAATCTATTTGATAACTCTATTCTTTTAATGAAATTGATTTTTATTATATATTTTCTTCTTTTAATTTATTTAATTTATATTTTTTATAGATTCTCCACCAAAAATAATCATATTCAAAGTAGTATTAGACACAAAATATAAACGTATTTTTAATCAAATTTTGAAATGTGGCTCGACACGTTATTAAAGTCCAACTTATTTCATTAGATTCAATGCCATCGATTCTTTGAGTTTAATTTGATTCATTTTCTTTGTATTTTATAAAAAATATCAAATAATTGAACCTACACATGAATGGAAATGGAAATAGAAAATAAGAAAACTGAAACTATTCACCACGTGTACAGATTAAGCATGACAATCATAGAAATTAAACGTGGTCATATGAATATATATAAATTAATTAATGAAAATCTTAATATGAATCTAAACACACTACACATCACCCAAAAGCGCTTTTCTGGTCTAAAAATGCACCGCAGCTAACGAGTTCCACAAATTAAACGAAATTAATTGAAACAGATTTTATAAAATCAATTTTGAGTAAAATTTTAGTTCTAATCTACTAATTAAAAAAATTTAAGTGACAGATTGTGTCCGATCCATATTTAAAAAGTATATTATGTAAAATTAATCCTATAAAATTAATAATAATAGCCTTCTATCCTTTTCTCTATCTTCCTCCCCATCACACACATATATATCGCAACAAACAATTACAATAATTAAAAAAAAACTCGGATAAGGACTCACATTATTATACGTTAATACTGTTCTCACTTCTCATTCTCGTTTTCATCACAACGTAAAATAAAGCTTCTTTTTCTTCCTCTTCTGCTCTCTTTTCTTCCTCATTGCTTCGTGTGACAGTAACAAACCGTTGCAAAACTCGTGAAAATAAAACAATGGCAACAGGTAGCGAAGAAGAGCGAGACGGGAACGGCATTCACCAAACGCCGTTACGAATCCCTGAATTGCTCTACGTTTCCGTCAAGATGGAGAATCCCAACCTCGCTCTCGCTGGAAACCTTTTCCCTCACGTTTCTTGTTCATCCTCATTGCTCGGGGATTCTTCGGAAGAATCCAAAGCTGTAATTTAGATTCATACTCAATTCATTATTTTATTCGTGTTTTTTTGGTGTCGATTTTAGTTTCTTATTGTTGTTGCTATTTTTGGTTTAGCTTTCTATGGAACGGGAATCGGCGTCAATGTGGGAGTTGAGCTTTGTTGTTCCACAATATCATGGTTATGCTTTCTCACTTTTTTGTTTTGTTGTCTTTTAAAGTATTGTAAAATTTATGTAAAAGTATACTGCGTTTTATTATGATTTAGTGGCGTTTGAGTCAACATTTTTTAATTAAGTATCAATAAATACATGTAGCATGGTTCTAACTGCCTGCAGTTATGCTGCGAACGTTGATATTGCTGTAAACTATGGGCAAATGCGGTCGACAGGCTGCAATTGCAATTGCAATTGCAATGCCGTTGCAGAGATCCCTAAAACCTTTATCGCGGACTGCAATTTAGAATTACAGCTCTTGAATAGCAAATGAGAGGAGATTTTTCATATATTTTATATAAGCTATCATGACAAAGAAGCAACTTAATTAAACACTTATAGCATAAGTGCTTATGATATAATTGTTTATGTATAAGTTACTTTTATAACAAAAGATAAAATAGAATCAAACTGTTCATATATAGTAAGCTATAAGCCGTTTTTACAAGTTATTTTGGGGAGCTTATGGAATTAAGTTGAAAGCATTTATGAATATGTCATAAGTTGTTTCGATATACTCTTCCCAATAGTGTCACAAGTGCTTATGTCAGTAAACAAACTTAAAATAAGTCAATCCAAACAGACCGATAAGTTATTATTTTTATACTCTTTCAACCTTATGTTTATGTCTTAAAATAAGTTTAGTAATAATAACTTTATGGGGAGCATCATCATGAGAAGAAGCTTTACGTGTCTGGACTACATTTTGTAACCCGATGTGTTGATTTTTTTTGGGATTTTCAGAAGCTTTGGATTTCAAATTCCTCCTAAAGCCAAAGGATATCAATTCACCTTGCTTTGTTGAGGAGGGTCCGAGTCGTGTACTCATTGGGGGAGCATTGCAAGATGGTGCCAGACTTGCTTCGTTTAAGATCGATAATGATCAGGTTGTTGAGTATAGAGTATTTGTTCAAGCAAGCAGAGTTTCTTCCTTTGACCTTGCAGCTAGTTGGAGAGCTTATAAGGGGCATTTTCATTTTTCGGCTGTACGCGGGATACCAGATGTCAGCATAAACTCAGAACTTCAGGCAGAAAGTGAGGTAAGATTCCAACTGCCGGTTTGTTTTGCTTCATGTTTGTTTACTTTGTCCCCTTGGTTTATGTGGTTCGGGTGTGCTGCTTTTCATTTTCAAATTTCAATTTTAATTACAACAATGCATATGCCATCTTGTTTTCACTTTGTTTTCTTTTTTCAAAACTTGTTTTGCATAAGAGAGTCAAAGCTTTTTCAAACATTATAATGTAGCTGACACTATTTAGTGGGATAAGGCTTGGTTGTTGTTGTTGTATAAGAGAGTCAAAGCAACAAAAAGTTATTCTCACGGTTCTATGTACAAAATTTAAGAAAATGAAAAAAAAACAAAGATGACATTTTTATAATTGAAACTAAAGTAAAAACAGAAAATGGAAACAGCGACCAAACATGCCATTACTTCAGAAAATCAGATGCTGACTCAAAAAAGAAAAATAAATTATTTATGCTTTACTTTTGTGTGATCTGAATTATCACTGTTCATAATTAACTCTGATTCAAGGTACTTCACCACACTGCTTTCCTTTTGCTAGCTGTAAAACAAAGTATTACTCTGGCTGCAAGTCAGATGATTGTGTTAAAAAGCCTCATGTTAGCTTATCTAAAATAAAAAGTGTCATGTTAACTTGTAGGATATCATATACTTTGTTTTTGCGATAAAATGTGTACGGTTCAATGTAGATTACCTATTAAATAGGCTAATTTGTCTCATAGTAAATAGTTGCATTTTATAGTTAGTGTATAGCTGCAAAAAATTGAAGAGATGTTCTACTTTTTTGTTTCATATTCCAACTTAAATGTTCTATTTTTTTTTTTTTTAAATTCAAACTTATGATAAGTCTATCTATAAAACAGTTTTTTGTAAACCTTTACTATGGAGTATGGACCCATGCTTAACTTTTTATTTTTTGTTCAGAGTGTTTCTTCTGTGAGTTTGGAACTTGATCTTGAGCAATATGTCGTCCCAGCTCCCTCAAATTTGGCAAATACAGCTGATGTATATGCAGCTAACATGACAGAGAATCCCAGATCACTTAATAGTGGGTCTGTCAGCGATTCATATTCCATCGGAGATGACAGTGTTGCTACTGATCAACCTGAAACAGTAAATATTTAACTTCCTAATTAATTTTTAAATTAATGGTTGACATTAAAATGTAATATTTAACTTTCTCATTGAGATTTTTAATAAATACTCTCATGCAAAAAGTGTTACAAAAAATAGAGTACTGACCCTTACTTTTATATTAAACCTGAACTCCAAATTCTAATTAAAAAGGAAAATAAATGATGAATATGGAAAACCCCTTCTGAGAGGTTATCTAAAATATTATAGGATGGTATAATGATATACTATGATATTTTCTAGATATTCTAACACTCGTTCTCAAGCTAAAGCTTACTAAGATTTAAGCTAATTACAAGTATATGTAACAAATAGCGTTATGTTTGATGTCTAAAATGCAAAATAACACTTATGGTGGTTAAAAGGAAAAAAAAAGTAATCTAGTGGGCTGTATTAATTTTTTAATGTGCAATCTATAATAATCAGTTGTTGATGTTCCAACTAGGAGATGGAGGTCAATACCCTAGATCCATCAATGGGGTATCAAAGTTCTGGAATGGTTAAATCTCAGTCAGTGGGAACAATTTCAACTCTACGAAAGGAAGATGGTCAGAGGGTGGCTTTTGTTGATAGGGGTGTTGGATTTCCAAGAATTGTAAAATCTTCTAGTTTTAATATCATTGATCCTAGTTTGGATCCTGATACCAAGGTTTGTATAAAAGATTTCCAATTTTTGTTAGTGTTGTCAAATAATGGATATAGTGGCACTATAGTGCTATAGTATAAAGGAATTTGAACAAATCGTTATTGCTTGGCAGTACGTTATTTAGTACAAAGTGTTGTCATATATCGGCTATTGTGGCACTTTAGTGCTGCAGCTAAGTTGAATTTGAACAAACTACCATTTTCCACGATCCACCTTTGACAACAGTGTTTTTTGTTTATTTTTCAACTTTAATTTGTGGTGGACTAATTTATATTGCTTCTAACTGTTAATTGTGGTTGTTTACAAATAATTGCTTCTGCCCCTCCTTTTATGGATAGAATTCATTTCCAGCAGCGGCTGGAGCTGTTGCAGCTGGTGCCATTGCTGATCAGATGCTGGGTCCCAAGGAGGATAAGCATTTGGCTATTGTCATGGTATTATTCTTCCTTGAGAAATAACTAGTCGTTAACTTTTTTTAGCAACTTTTCTGGCTAATTATTTATTTTTGGCAGTAAATTGAGATTAAAAAATAAAAGAATATACCTTAAAAAGTTAGAATTGGTAGTACCTTACCTGGTGAAAATGGCACATTCAAATTTAGTAAATGAAATTATCTCAAATCGAATGATTGTAAGTGTTTTCTTTTACTTAGGTGAGTCTACCAGCTCGAGGTAAAACTTTCACTGCAGCTAAACTTACAAGATATCTTCGCTGGTTAGGTCATAACACTAAACACTTCAACGTTGGTAAGGTTGTTCACATTCTTGACTCAATTCTTCTTTGTAATGAAGGTTATGTTTGGAAGAGTGGAATGAAATGAGATAGAATGAGGATGGAATAGAACATAATGGAATAAACTAACCATTCCTTTCTTTGCATATTTTAGTGATGGAATGGAGAAAAAGGCTTGTTCATTATATTCCATCCAAATTGGACGGGAAGAAAAAGCAGGGTATTGGATGGAATGGATGGAGCCCGTTCCATTCTATTTCATCTTATTTTAAATAATTCAAACAATGGAACGTTCAATTATTCCATTTCATTTCCTTCCATCAATCCAAACATAGCCCAATAGTCTTGCACATAGTGGAAGATTGGAATTATGACATGTATGAAGTTAACACACTCATATTTTGATGTCACAGTATCGTCGCCTTAAGCACGGAACTAATCAGGTAAACTTAATGGAAATGAATCCATAGGATACTTTATTCTTTCGCATTTACTTGTTATCTGCACCCTTATAAAGGACCTTGATTTGACATATTTTACCATCAACTAGAATATTGTGTAGTTCTGTGATGAAAATGGGTTTGTAGCATACTCTTTTAACAAAATTAAGTTGAAGGATGGAAAAATAATATTGGTTTGAATTTAAAATGCTAGGGAATTTTCATTAATGAGAAAGACAATAGTTATTATTGATGCTCTGTGAACTTTGAATTATGCTTCAAGAGCAGGTGTTGAAATTATGGGCATAATGTCAATTGCCTTGGGCTTTTTGTGTTCTATTATGTTTATGGTGAAGTTTCGAGTTTTAGATAAAAGGAGAATGATTAGAATAAATATATTATTAATTATGGTGAAATATGATTAATATTTGATACAAACTTGATACTAATTTGACAGTAACTTGATA
The DNA here is from genome assembly GCF_000331145.2 of Cicer arietinum. NCBI lineage: Eukaryota > Viridiplantae > Streptophyta > Magnoliopsida > Fabales > Fabaceae > Cicer > Cicer arietinum. The sequence goes on from NC_021161.2 coordinate 39,933,254, forward strand.
CTAAAGTAAAGACACAACCCTAACCCCTTCATATGTATACAAGACCATTCCCAAATAAATAGGGAAATCAAGAAACAAATCATGATAATAATTCAGTAATATGGAATCTAATCTTAAGAAATAATCTTAGATTAAAAACGGATCCTAGAAGATAAACTAATAATAATATACTCTAATATAATATCAAAAATATTCTAAGATATTTCATATATATACCAACAGTTTATAATACAATAACTTTTAAGAATGTGGCTTAAAATAGTTCATAACACAATTTATTCATTGAATTCATCCTTATTAACAAGGTATTCACGAGGACTCACAGAACAGCAGATGAACACTTGACCTAAAAGTTCAATCAATTACATTTTGCAACCAAAATGTTTATAATTAATATAATACACCCCTTCAAGTTAAATCCCATTGAGCTGGAAATGTGAAGAAAACATAGGGTTACTGTTTCTCTTGGCGACTATGCAACTAACAGTAATAAGATGGGCGATGGCTATTATTTAGCTCTCTTCCATTCAAAGAGTTCTAGAATGACCCTAAGATTAAATTGCACCGCATCAACTGATCACTATGGGGAACATGACTCCCAGTCTTAAATGTTTGTTTTTTTTCTTGGAATCATGATGATAAAGTTGGCTGTTTAATTATGTCATTCTTCTATGTAGTCTGCTGATTTCTTTCGAGCTGACAATCCTGAAGGCATGGAGGCACGTGATGAGGTAACTATTGGTCCTTAAAATTTATTCAAATAAATAATATGAGGGAGTAAAGTTTTTTTATTTTCTGCGTATTTAGAATTATGAAGACGTTGCTTCCAGAATTTTTACCATTTTATTCAGTTAAACTATTTTATCTTTTAAGGTCTTTCCCTTTAACAAAAATTCCTTCTTTTTTGTTTGCTTCAGTTGCCAATAATTCGCTTGTGTTAAAATCAATTTATGACCAATGATTTGGATACATCAAGAACGAATATTTTCAGGAACTAGTTTCTTAAGTGTTGCGTTGTAGGAACTCAGCACAGATTGATGTTATAATTACAAAATGAGTTTACTGATATCAGTTATTGAATGGCAACACCATTTACTTATATGACCCATTGTTGTAGTTGTAGAATGAAAAATACAAAAATAAACTCATTGACAGATATCAGAATTTAAGGCTACTTACTTTTAGTCTCTTATTCAAATGCTCTATTTCTAACATTGGTTTATCTTGAATGATGTTGTTGGTGTTAATATCTAGCAAATGTAGAAGATCCAACTGAAAAATCATATTGAATACCTTTTAAGACTGATTTAATGTTACTTTTAAGTTTTGGTCTTGGGTTTGTCATGAATGATTCTGGTAATGTTAACATCATGTTGACCTTTCTCTGTGTACATAGTTTTAATATATCATGTACCACTAGGTAGCGAAGCTGGCATTTGAAGATATGATAACTTGGATGCAAGAAGGTGGTCAGGTAAATTCATTCTTGTGGGGTAACTTTTGTTACTTTTTCTTTGTTTTAAGTTCTCTGCACAAGTTTAACTTTCAATTTAGGTTGGGATATTTGATGCCACAAACAGTAGCAAAAAGAGAAGGAATATGCTGATGAAATTGGCCGAAGGAAGATGCAAGGTATTTTATTCACAGATGGATTATGGCAGTAATATGAAAATGATGTTTTTAGTTTCTGTTGAAGTTGTGGGATTTTAGAGAAAAGGAGGAGAGAAAATAATAAGGGTTTGAATATTATTGATAATAGTTTTATGCAAACTTGATTACAAAAGATTTAGTACTAATCTCTATTTATAGAGAAATATAGACTTAATCCTAAATCAGGAACAAATCATAATAATAAAGAGAGATATTCTAAAATATTTCTATGATTATAAATTAATCATAAGAAATAATTCAACATACTCTAATATAATATAAAAGATATTATAAGATATTTTCTAATATTCTAACACTCCCCTCAAGCTAAAGCTTACTAAGCTTTAGCTTGTTACAAGGAAACAATGTTTTGCTTTGCAAAATAATAAAAAGAATGGAAAAGCAACTCACGGATGCAGGTGAAGTCGAAGAGAATTGCTATAAATATAGCCTAGCCAGATAGCTGGAATGATCATCAGCATGAGAGAAATTCATGGCAAGCAATTGAACAAAGCAAAGTCTGTCTTCTAAAAAACTGCATTTGGAAACTTCAAACCAATAATATCAGAGACTCAAAATATTTAAACTTGAATTTGTTTCAAGGAGAGAAAGACATGCTTCAGGGAGAGAAAGGCAAGGCCAATACATCTGGGACAAAGATAGGGCCAGTGTATCTGGGACAAATTGCCAAACTGTATGCATGTGGCTCGAAAGAAAAAACATAAAACAGATCTGGAACCAGGAAGAAAAACTCAATCTAGACGACTGAAACATTATGCCGGAAGGCAAACATACGCGCCTGAGCTTGAGGCTGTTGGTGGCGGCGCGTGAGATGAACACGGCGGATCTTGGAGGCACATGAACTGCATGGAGCAACTTTTGACCTAACAGAAATCTGAGTTGTGTAGATTGGGAGATTCCGCACACAACGAAAGTGGTTGTGTCGGAAAACTTTTCTAGCAGCAATAGCAGGCAACAGTAGCAGACAGAGCAGCAGCGACGACAGGTAGCAGATCTACTTGCATGAGAGATTAGCAGCGCGTGAGTGCGCATGTGACGGCTTTTGGCGATGCGCTTTCAGGCATGACCTGATCTGGAGATGGCTGCTATTCGCACGAAATTTTTCCGAAAATAGTGACAGCGGCGACAGTAGCGAATTGAATGGAAAACGAGTGAAACGTGTCGGAATGTTGGAAAAGAGAAACTATGATTATATTCCCTAACTGTTGGGAACTCGGCAACAGAACAACAACAAAATTGTTCAAGGAGGATCGAAATAGGCTCTAGATACCATGTTGAAGTTGTGGGATTTTAGAGAAAAGGAGGAGAGAAAATAATAAGGGTTTGAATATTATTGATAATAGTTTTATGCAAACTTGATTACAAAATATTTAGTACTAATCTCTATTTATCGAGAAATATAGACTTAATCCTAAATCAAGAACAAATCATAATAATAAAGAGAGATATCTCTATGATTATAAATTGATCATAAAAAATAATTCAAGATACTCTAATATAATATAAAAGATATTATAAGATATTTTCTAATATTCTAACAGTTTCGAACTCTTCTGATACCCCGTCACATTTTTATTGCAGATTATCTTTCTGGAGACAATATGCAATGATGTAGACATGATTGAAAGGAATATTCGTTTTAAAATTCAGCAAAGTCCTGACTATGCAGAAGTGTATGTTTGCTTTAAAACCACTGACATCTTATCTCGATTACTATGTGGAGACATGCAATTAGCTTTTCTTTTGCAGGCCAGATTTTGAGGCTGGGCTACGAGACTTCAAAATTCGTGTAGCCAATTATGAGAAGGCAAGTCTTTCATATATACATTTAAGGACTATTCTAGGTGAGCTTTTGCTTTAAAAATAATGTTGATTTCGTGTTACTAGGTTTATGAGACGGTAAAAGAAGGATCTTACATAAAAATGATTGACATGGCCAGTGGACGTGGTGGGCAAATACAAGTAAGTCTTACCTTCAATTATGTGATTTACGTGTGTTGAAAATTGCCTTCTTCATGGCTCGTTGTCTGGTTAGCTAATAACACAGGTTTGATAAGCTTGTGTATTGACTATATAGTAGATGTTGTTTTGATAAGTAAAAGTTTTAGTAGATGTACCTGTAAGTTTGATTAATATGAATATTATTGATTGATATGCATGTCTATTGACCATTTATAATTATTCTAATAGTTAATTTAGATGTAAAACCCTTGTTTAGGTGAAAATTTAAATGGCATAGTTTCACCTGCACCTCTAATTTTAAATAACTTATGACTACATACCCTTGAGTTTGCTTTGTGCCTGCCCTAATAATTATTACATGGTTCACTGAAAGCATTGAATTGAAAGTGTGTTTGTTTTGCATACCCACAAAATTTATGATAAAATATGTACAAATATTCTGTATCAATTGTTTGTCTCCATGAGTTTTCTCTATTTCACTAAGGAACATGGTATGACATCGATTTGTTAATTATTCACAGTTTATTTCTTTTGGTTTAGGTGAACAATATCAGTGGATACCTACCTGGCCGAATTGTCTTTTTCTTGGTAAGCTTCTACAAAGAATGCAGTTAATTATTTACATACAAAGACTCACATTCTCAGGCAGGAAAGACAATTAATTTAGTATTAGTTTTTAGAAATCTCAGAGAGGAACTGAAACGGAAAACTAGAGACAATCATTGATTCTAATTTCATCCGAATGATTTCATTCTTCTGATTTTGATTGAGATGCATTACAGGTATTTATAGAGGTTGGAATGGGTTAACTGACCCGGATACAGCTACCAAACCTAACTGTTTAACAGATTTAACTGACATCTCTGAATGAAGTTGTCAGATAACTACCTGAAGCTACCTGCTACTGGCACTAAACACAAAATTATTAATCAAAATGTAACCTAGTGGGCCAGTATTCAGAAATGTCATGGACCAACTATCCAAAAACTTAAACCTATTAAGTAAAGTCATATGAATAGTTTTATATCTCTACATATTTCCTCAATCAAGAGTCTCTTGCACTCAAAATGTTGACAATGTATATGTTCATCTTCCTTATGCTAACGTTAAACTTTTATTTAGAAAAATAATGGGAAAGATCAAATAATAGACTGTTTGTGGTAATGGCTTTGATACTATTTCATAGACCAACTGCCCTAAAAACTTGAACTATCAGGTAATGGCACATGAATCATTTTATATGTCTAATTTGAAATTTAGGGGAACTTAGCCTTGTATCTGATCTTTTAAAAATGAGAGGTTCCCTGCTAAGGCCCAACTTGGAGTAGGTTTTAGCTTATGGGAGTTTCTCAAATGAGATAAATATCTAGCTCTGAACATACTAAAAAGTCTTACAAGTTCGGTGGTTCTTATGGAAAAGTAAAATGGAGAAGCTTCGTTAAAAGTTGTGGTGCAGGAGCTAATTTTAATTTTGATGGGAAGCTATTATTAGTGTTGTCAAATAGTGGTGCTATAGTGTAGCAGAATTTGAGCAAACTGTTATTGTTCCGCTATTAATTTGAACAAATCTCTATTTGCCACGACCCGTGATTGACAAGACTAGCTTCACAAAATAATTTTTTTTAGAAGATTTATGATACACCTGCTGCAGATGCTACTCTATATCACTTGTAAGTTTCCTAAGAGTAACTGGTTATTTGCTTCATGTCTTGCAGATGAATACGCATCTTACACCTCGCCCAATATTACTCACTCGGCATGGAGAAAGTCAGGATAATGTGAGAGGCAGAATTGGAGGAGATACTGAACTAAGGTATATTCTCCTATTTTCTTTAGTGTATAATTGATGAGGATGCATGCTGAAGAAGGTAATTGTACGAGTACAAATGAAATTCCCTTTGTTGTTTTTCTTAAAAGAACTGGTAGAATATTAAAATAAATTGTGGTATGAGTCTTATTAAGACTTCATAGTATTATTTATTTGTGCTTGTACTAAACTTGTACTTGACCTAGGATAATGGTTTAAGTCGGGAGTGTTTGGTTCTTTTTCTACAACATCTGATTATTCGAGTCATATTGATGTTGATGGTAAAACTAACGGTGGGATCATTGGTTTACAAAGAACGATGACGGATACCAAAAGCAGTTGTGATAAGTATCGAAGGAGATAATTAATAGGAAGTGCTATGAAGGCACTGTGACTACATGAAGAGGAAAATCTGAATTGTTTTTCTTTAATTCAAATTTTAGAAAATCTGAGTTGTATTTCTATCATTCCTAAGAAACACTTCAATTACTTTATATTTCATTTTTGAATAACCTATTTATTCCTACGAAACAAGTTTCGATGAAGGCTGTTTTGGAGAATACAATTGTTTTTTTGCTACACCAAGAAGATTAAAGGAAATTACCTACTATTCTTACTAACCGTGAATTATTCTTTTGTTGCTTATATTCAAAATCGGACAAAGTTTTTCTTTATTCTATTTTTCTTGTTGAAGTTGTGGGATTTTTGAGAAAAGGAGGAGAGAAAATAATAAGGGTTTGAATATTATTGATAATAACTTAATGCTGATTTGATTACAAAGGATTCAATACTAATCTCTATTTATAGAGAAACATAGACTCAATCCTAAATAAGGAATAAATCATAATAGTGATGAGAGATATTCTAAGATTCTCTATGATTATAAGTTGATCATAGAAAATAACTCAATATACTCTAATATAATATAAAAAAATATTATAAAATATTATAAGATATTTTCTAATATTCTAACACTCCCCCTCAAGCTAAAGCTTACTACAAGAAAACAATGTTTTGCTCCACAAAATAGTTAAAAAGATGGAGAGGCAACTCAGGGATGCATGTGAAGTCGGAGAGAATTGCTATAAATATAACCTAGCCAGATAGCCGGAATGATCATCAGCATGAGAGAAATTCATGGCAAGCAGTTGAACAAAGCAAGGTCCGTCCTTCTACAAAACTGCATTTGGAAGCTTCAAACCAATAATATCAAAGACTCAAAATATTTAAACTTGAATTTGCTTCAAGGAGAGAGAGGCATGCTTCAAGGAGAGAAAGGAAAGGCCAGTACATCTGGGACAAAGATGGGAACAGTGTATCTGGGACAAATTGTCAAGTTGTATGCATGTGGTTCGAAAGAAAATAACTTCAAACAAATCTGAAATCAGGAAGGAAAACTCAATCTAGACGACTGGAACATTATGCCTGAAAGCGGACAGACACGCCTGAGCTCGAGGCTGTTGGTGGCGGCGCGTGAGATAATCACGGCGGATCTTGGAGGCACATGAGCGCGTGTGGAGCAACTTTTGACCTAAAAGAAAATCTGGGTTGTGTAGATTGGGAGATTCCACACACAATGGAAGTGGTTGTGTCGGAAAACTTTTCCAGTAGCGACGGCATGCAGCAACAGCAAATGGCAGCAGTAAGAGACGGGACAGCAGCAAGGACAGGCAGTAGCAGACGGCAACGGTGATAGATCTACTCGCATGAGAGATTTGCAGCGCGTGAGAGCGCGTGTGACGGTTTATGGCGACGCGCTTTTGGGCATGACCTGATCTGGAGATGACTGTTGTTCGCAGGAAAATTTGCCGGAAATAGTGGCAGCGGCGACAGTAACAAATTGAATGGAAATCGAGTGAAACGTGTCGACATGTTGGAAAAGAGAAACTATGATTATATTCCCTAACTGTTGGGAACTCGACAGCGGAATAGAAGCGGAATCGTTCAAGGAGGATCGAAATAGGCTCTAGATACCATGTTGAAGTTGTGGGATTTCAGAGAAAAGGAGAAGAGAAAATAATAAGAGTTTGAATATTATTGATAATAGCTTAATGCTGATTTGATTACAAATGACTCAATACTAATCTCTATTTATAGAGAAACATAGACTCAATCCTAAATAAGGAATAAATCATAATAATAATGAGAGATATTCTAAGATTCTCTATGATTATAAGTTGATCATAGAAAATAACTCAAGATACTCTTAATATAATATAAAAGATATTATAAGATATTTTATAATATTCTAATATTTCTTTTGTGACATCAGGTTTCTTTAACAATTGCTGTAAATTTTTAGCTAACTAACTTTACCAAATTGTTTCAACAGTGAGCATGGAGAAATTTATAAACAGAAGCTTGCCAAATTTGTTGAAAAACGTCTCGAATCAGAACGAGCTGCTTCTGTAAGCTTTTCTATTTGTATGGATTCAATTCTGACATGCATTTTATTCCTTCGAATAAACTAAATACTACAAGAATTGTATGCCATATTTCTTCTATAAATATTCTTTTCCTTGCAATATTTGAAGATATCACTGAAATTAGAAGAGATCTCGCGGACAAGAAATGATCTATGAATTAGAATAAAAATTTGTGTTCTAATGTTGCCTTTTCATATTTTGCACATCTAACACTACCAAATAGAAAACATTCTCTTTACGTATAGGTTTTTGTAGAAGTTATATAATACAATGCCGATTGAGTTATTGCCATGTCAATTAAATGCATGTATGAAAATACTGAATGGCTTGTGATATTTGCAATCGCTGTCTAGATATGGACCAGTACACTGCAGCGAACAATTCTAACAGCAGGCCCCATTGTTGGATTTCCCAAGGTTAGTGTCATCATCGTTAATTCAGGATATATGGATTAACAAAGTTACACGCTCCTGCACTTATTTTCTATATATGTTAGATACAATGGCGTGCACTTGATGAAATAAATGCTGGGGTGTGTGATGGAATGACGTATGAACAAATCAAGAAGAACATGCCAGATGATTATGAGTAGGTCCCAAACTTGCAATCTCTCTCATTTGCAACTGGAATGAACTGGTATTATCAGTTAAAAAAACAATTGCATGATAGGAGCAGAATCAGAATGCCGATTAAAAATGTTTAAGTGCCTTCAGTTATTTTATTTTAATATTTATGCTTCTTTTAATTGCAGATCCCGCAAAAAAGACAAACTTAGGTATCGATATCCTCGTGGGGAGTCTTACTTGGATGTTATTCAAAGGTTGATACATTGGATCTTTAATACTATTTAGATCCTAGCTACTACTTGTTTGTTTCACATTAAGAACTTTAGTTTTAATGATACTTCAGGTTAGAGCCTGTAATTATTGAGCTCGAGCGACAAAGAGCACCTGTTGTTGTGATATCTCACCAGGTATTGCAGTTACGATGTTAAAATTAGCTTGCAGTTATGTAGGCCTTATGGTTGACCAATGTTGTCATTTGTCAAATAGCGGATATAGTGACACTATATTGTAGCAAACCACCATTGTTCTGTATATGCGATTTAGTACAAAGTGTTGTACAATAGCAGCTATGGCACTGTATGGTAGGGGAATTTGAACAAATCGCTGCTTTTTTTGAACGACCACATTGTGGTTGATTGGTTTCTTAATCCTTGATGTTCTTCAATACTTCTCTCATTGCAGGCAGTTTTGAGGGCATTATATGCTTATTTTACAGACAGGCCTTTGAAAGAAATTCCACATATGGAGGTAATATATGATTTCATATTTCACTGAATGTGATGTTCTTACTCTCATATGGAGTTGATGCATTGTTATTTTTGAGTTAGAAGAATAGGTGTGAAGTTCGAGTTGGGATCACAATTTCAGAAAATTTTATTGAATCCTGAATTTGCACAAGATATTTGTTAGAATAGAAAATAATATCTGATAATATCTTGATATTATGCTAGAATATCTTGGTTTATCTCCTAGCATCAGTTTTCATTCTTAGCATATCATAATCTACTTAGGTAAATTTTCATATCTTACATTATTATTTGTTTCATAATTTTCCTATTTATTTAGGATTGAGTATAGGGATTAGTATTTAGCGTTTTGTATCAAGTTAGTGTCAAATTATTATCAATAATATTTTAATTTCTTATTATTTTCTCTCTTCCTTCTATAAAAATTAAAAAATCCCATAACTTCAAGTCTTCAACAATGTCTAATGTGAGGTTTGCTCATTTACAGGTGCCACTTCATACTATAATAGAGATAGACTTGGGAGTTACAGGTGTTCAAGAGAAACGATACAAACTAATGGACTGATGTGAATAGAGAGAACAAATGAAGAAAAGGGATGGGAAGGATATATTTTTAAGAAAACTTTTATTTTTAATTTTTTTTAAATGAGGAGAAAAAATGATGAATTATCATGTAAATATGATCCTCTAAAACATACTTTATTCATATTGACAAGTATTATTTAGTTTCTAATTTGAATAATTTTAAACTTCAAAAACAAAATGAGTACAATTGTTTACTCAGCATACTCCAAGTTCCCATCTTCAATTCACTTCCTATTTTTCGAAAATTCACTAAATGCTGAGATAATTAGTTGAAAAAAGACATAAAGAAGTAGGTATGGACCAACATGAAAAAACTTGGTCCTGTCCTAAAACACTGCGAGTAGCAGGTTGCAGGCCTCAGCATTTGTAGGCCAACTAAAGACCAATGAAAAACCACAGATAATTTTCCAATTTTTTTCATGTCTAGATTAATATTAGTGACCCTTGTCATAGATAACATTAATCTGGCGTTTATTACGGGTCACCTTTTAAGACACAATAAAAGACTAGTAAAGTTTTCCAACTCCAAAACGAGCTTTATGAATTATGATTAGCCTACTTGAAGAGGTATTTGAAGAAGCTTTGAAGTAGATGAGTTTTTCTTTAAAAAAAAAATGAGTTTATACTAATAAGACTTTGTAATCTTAACTGTTGGATTTTTTTTGGTACGCTTACTGTTGGATTAACTCCATTCGTTTCATATAATTGGAAGTTTAAGATTTTTATACATAGATTAAAAATTCATTTAATTTTTTACCAAAACAAAGTCATTTAATTAATGTATATATTCTAAACTTTATTATTTTTTTTATACAAATTTTCACATTTCAATGGAAAAAATATAAATCCTGTTAAGGGTGTAGTTCAAAAACACAGGTAAATTATATCTGTAAAATTTTAAAAGACTATGATATGCCTACTTGAATAATACATGCAATGCTAAAATTTTGTGGTGTACCATAAGGCATGACTACTCTATAAAAAGTAGAAAATGAAAAAATAGAAAGAAAAAAAAAGGAAAGAGGCATCACCGGAAACATGCAGGAAAATATGGCATGGAATCTATGCAAAGATCTCCTACTAGGCTACTAGCACTCAAGCAGTGGAGTGAGGGTGGCTATAGTTCTAGTAAGTAGGGTGGTCAAAAGGAAAGAGAAAAATAAAAAGCATTAATTAATATAGAATCAGTTCCCATTCACATGGGACCCCTGAATTCACATTCATCCACCTCTTTAGAACATAAATTAGGGGTCCATCCTCTATCTCACCTGGCCAATGAAATACAACACCATTTAGGTTTAGTTATGAGTAAATATCAATTTTAATACATGAACAAACATGATATTCATCTATTAGTTTTTACAGGATGTTAACAATGTTTCATAAGTGAAAATAGTTTTATTTCTTAGAGATTGTTTTGGGCTCAAAGTTTCATCTACCAGATTCTATCTAAGATTTATTTAGACCAAATACTATTAAGTTTATGTTATTAAGTCATTTAAGTAACGTTTTAGATGTCGGAGTTTCATATTTGGTGAAATAAAATCTGATAATATATTTATAAATAAAAATAGTTCTCTTATTATAAATTGATTTTATAAAGATTGAGTTAGATTCAATTTAAATTATAATTACGTAAAGTTATTAATAACAATAATATATTTAAAACAAAGTAAATAATATTAAAGATGTATTTGAGAAGAAAATAAATTGTGATGAAGATGAATTTAATTTGTAATTTTCAAAATTAATTTGAGATATCGATAATCCCATCCTACAATTTAAAAATCAATTTGAATATTTACTGGATTAATTAGTAAATACAAGATAAACTGATTCATCTTCAATATAAATTGATATCATCATTATATTGATAAATACATGAAGCCCCCAAAAGCAACTTGCGTTAGGAGTCACAAGAACTTTTACTGCCCCCTACACCAAAGTGAATTTTTTTTGACAAAATGATAAATATCATTAATAAATTCAAACCCAATAATATCAGTATTGTTGATTGAGCTAAATCTTAGACATCAAAATAAACTAATTAAAACTATATAATATAAATACATACAAACCCCCCACATGAATCTAATAAAACTCACCTACCACCTTCCACTGCCATTGCCTTCACGAGTGCTTCATTTCTCCCCCCTCCTTTTTCTCTTCCTCCCACCCCATCTTCACATGCATCACCCCCCATTATCTCCTTAGATAAGATACAACGATTGTTTATTCTCCTTCCACAAAACCATAGTACACACACAACAACAACAAATCACAAGATTCTTTTACATTGTTCTTTTTCAAGATCATATAAATAAATCTTTTTCACAAACCACTTCAAGTTCAAACCTTTCCTCAAAAACAATCCAAACCCATTTCACCCATTTAACCATAAATCACAAATTACCACTCAACTTCCCATTTACAAATGCTGAACCAACTCAACTCACTCAACTCGTCCACCAACTCACTGAGTCAACTCACTCAGAACATGTTCTCCGACAACAACAAAAACAACATCATCATGCTCACAGCCATTGTTTCTCTTCTCCTAGTAATCCTCTTCGTCCTCCTTCTCCACGTGTATGCAAAATTGTTCTTATTTCAACCCAACTCACAATCACGTGCTCGCCGCCGGCAAGCTCCGGCGACCATCTCCGACCTACCAATTCCTTCCAGCTTCCACCACTTCAACATCGAAACCCCACAACCTATTTCAACAAAAGGACTCGACTTTACAGTAGTTTCGACGATTCCCACGTTTGTGTCGGACGAAAAAACAGAGGAATTAGAATGTGTGATTTGTTTGAGTTGTATTGAAGAGGGTGAGATTGGAAGGAAATTACCAAAATGTGGACATGTTTTTCATGTTGAGTGCATTGATATGTGGTTGAATTCACATTGTAATTGTCCCATTTGTAGAGATTCTATTGTTGATGTTGGTGTGATTGAGATTGTGATAGATACTCCAAGTTATGAGAGTGGTTCTGTTTCTGTAACAGAAACTTCTTTGTCTTTGTTTGGTTTCAATTTTAAGAGAATGATAAGTAAAGTTTTTATGTCTTCTAATGTACACGAATTAGATGCTTCACAATGAGATCCATTTTTTTTTCTTAGAATCGTATATTAGTTTTTTTTTTTTTTGTGGTGACATCTTTTTTCTTCTATTTTTTAATGGTTAATATGACTAATAATTGTTAGTTTTTGTTTGAAGAGCACTTGAACTAGCGAACTCCTCGCTCTCTAATATCTTGTGTTATTCCTCAAAACCACCGAAATGACTTATGACTCTAGTTTCTTTCTTTGTTAATTCTTAGTTTGTTGAGACTTGAGTTTTAAGGTTATGGTCCCATCACAATAGTTGATATCTCATAAAGTTCCGGTCAAATATCATCGGTACAACTTCAATTGTGTCGTAAATTTTTATTTAAAAGCATAATTGAGATTTCATAGAGTTAAATTATTACGACTTTTAATTTAAATCAAATTGATAATAGCTAATTAATTACAATAAATGTTATAAAGATTTATATAATTAATTAAATAAATAATTAATTATTATAAAATAATTAATTATTTAACTAGTATAATTAATTAAGTAATTTATCTAATTAATATATCAAATATTCTTTCAAATTAAAATATATTTATTACATTTAGAGTTTAAAAAATGTTAATATTTTTTGTGTGGAAAAATACGTTGATTACAAAGAATATGAAATGTCGAAATACATCGACTAAAGGATTTTGAAATATCAAAATTAAATCGGCTAAAAAATTATGAATGACGATAATACAACGACTAATATTTTTAATGCCAAAAGTACGTCACCTAAAAGATTTTTGAACGCCGAAAATACACCCACTAAAAGATTTTTAAACGAAATCTCATGCACAACTTCTTAGTAATTAGCTTGGACTTCTAATTAAGAATTCAATTATAGATTTTTTTTTTCTAAAAACAAAAACAATTTTGCTTTTTGCTATTGGTAAATATTGAATCTAGAGTATACACTTGCATGCAAAATCTTTGCTTGCATTTTTTTAATGCGAGTTTGACTACAAAGATATAATTTTGTCACTAAATATTATTGGTGTTCTTGAAAAACCTTCAACAAATGCACTTGACTTCATCTATGTTGATGTTGAAAAAAGTTGATATCAAAACATTGAAGAAGTTTTGGATTTTAGAATAGTTTTGTTGGCAAATATGTTGCCCTTAATGCTCACTATTTGATATTATTATTATTATTATTATTATTATTATTATTATTATTATTATTATTATTATTATTATTATTATTATTATTATTATTGTTGTTGTTGTTGTTATTATTATTATTATTATTATTATTATTATTATTATTATTATTATTATTATTATTATTATTGTTGTTGTTGTTGTTGTTGTTGTTGTTATTATTATTATTATTATTATTATTATTATTATTATTATTATAACTTTGATGAAATAATTATAACTTGGAATTTGAGAGGG
>NC_021161.2:39947552-39955919 GCF_000331145.2 Cicer arietinum
GAAAGAGAAGAAAATAAAGAAAGAAGAGAGAGAGAAAAAAACTAGTTTTGAATGAAGAAAAGAGAGGAAAATGAATAAATTATTCAAGAATCAAATGAGAAAGAAAAAACAAATCAATAAAATTTCTATGAAAACTTTTTCAATAAACTTTTGAGAAAGAAAATAACAAAATAATTAAATCTCTAATACTATATTAAGATTTTGTATTTAAATCACTGATAAGAGAATTAATTATATCAAATGTTACAAATATTTATATAATCAATTAGATAAATAACTAAGTAGTGTAAAATAACTGCCAATTAGATAAACAACTAAATAATGTTTCTTAAAAAAAATATAAATTAAACTAAAAATTGGTAATAAGTGAAATGATTGAGTTTGTAGTTTTTCTCGAACTACGTTGACAATTCATGTCAATGTGTTTTTTTGTTGCAAGTTGTGACGGATATTTTAATATCTATAGTTAAATATTTTATGAGACCCAATTTTATTACGAATTTTAATGGGTCACTAAAACTATCGCAAATGCATTTTGCAACGGAAATTTGTGACTTTAACCTTATAGATTTGTATAAAGCAACACATTTGAGGGATAATAAGCTCCTTAGACTAAACCACCTTCAATATTTTGGCTAATATTTATGTTGCAAGAAATGAATTTAGCAACGGTTCCTATGTCAAGGAATGAAGTGTGGCAAGAGCAAGAAAGGGCTTCCTCAAAGTGAAAGAAAAGACAAAAAAGTACTTATTTGGCGACAAGTGCCTGCAATATGTGATGAGTAACATATGACACTTTTTAGAAGCAATTCATTGTTCTGAACAATCTGAAAGTCAAGGCTTTGTGTTGTTTCCATTGTGATCATGTAGTCAAGGAAGGACAAAATGTTGGGCCAAGTGGCATATATATGAATCAAAATACAAGATGTATTAATGGATCAAGCCATTTCACAACTTTTTTTTTTTTTTTGACAAATTATGTTGGTCTTTATACTTTTATTATTCTTAATTTTTTTAACAAGATGGAGTTGATTATCTAAGTCTATAAACAACTTTCCATGATTTGTGGTCAATGTTTTTTGAAGTCCATCTCATGAGTGAGGTCAGTTATGTAAATTAGGCAGTCAAAGAAACAGCTACAGCCTACAAGTGAGGCCATTTAAGTGACATTTGCTTTGCAGTATTTATTACTTAATGTAGACCTTGGCCCTATATAGCCTGACTTAGCTAATGATGCATAACAGAAACTATTGAACATTGATGATCGTGCTGTAGTATATAGACATGCTATTTTAGGTTCACATATAGAAATATTCTTAGCCCAAAATATGGACTTGGATTAAGGATGATGTGATTAAGATGAAACAAATACAATTTTGAAAATATATTTTAATTATTAAGATATTAAAATTAAATTTAGACTGTTTTATCTTTGATTGAATGATTAAATTTGTGTGATTGTATGCGGTCACAAATTATAAGGTTGTGACTACACACAACCTAGTTCAAATTTTAAAAGTATCATAGAACTCTAATAATTAAAATTTGGGTGAAGTGATATTGTGATAGTAAAATTTAACAATTAACATATGTACAAACAATGTGCGACATAAATGAGAGATGTTTATGTCACACTATTAGGTCTTGGATTCGATGTCAGATTAATTATTCTCTGTGGCTGCATGTGATTCATATTGAATTAATAAAAACATATGTAAGATAACATTTTCATAAAAATTTAATCTACGATGAAATGTATAGATATTTAATTTAAATTAAATATTTAAATTTGAAGGAATAACAATTGAGAAAAGATTATAGAGTAAATATCTATTTCAGACCTTGAATGTATCATTTACGTTCAACTTAATCTATGGATTAATTAATATTGTTAAAAACCATCCAAATGTAACTTTCATTAATCATTTTTGTCTCACACGTTAATTTAGTGTTAAACTTATGCCATATATATTATATGTCCTCCATTTTATCGCGTAAGGGGCAAATGATCCTCTAGACATACATAATTTTTCGTCGTATGCATGTTTTACATTGTTTTAAGTCTTATTTATCTTTAATAGTTAATTTAAGGTGTTATTTGATAAAATTTATCAATTTTAGTCCTTGAATTTAATGATATGTTTAAATTCTTATTTCGTTGTTTTAGCACAATGCTAAATTTTGGTGAGAAATCAATCACTCATGTGGAGTACTTCAACCATATATGCAATAGTAGATGTCCAAATGGAGTTAAACCATTGCAAATGAAAGCTAAGATTCATAGTTAAAACTTTCATGAAGACACTAAAACAAAACTCGGAATCAAAAGAAGTGAAAAATGTAGTAAATTAAGTTTGATAACAAATGTTGTTCGTGGGAGCGCAGGTTCATGTACTTGAGGCACATTTCTGCGGTATTTTGACAATTTATTTATGTCCACGAGCACCCTTGGCTTGCATTAGAGTGCATGACACACTATATAATGCATAAAAGTGTGTTGTCTCACTTTTTTGATATCTTTTTTGCTATTTTGAAGTGTACAGACTTGTAACTTTGGCACAATTGAAGGAGTTTTACCAAGGATCATTTATGAATAATTCTTGTAATTCTTCTTTAATCTCTATTTTTGATCATTTGTTATGAATAATTAAACCCTTTTTGTTAGGGATTAGTAGAATTTAATGAAACCCTTGAATATGTGATTTGATTTCTGATTATTTGAATGAATTTATTGAATTATTTTTCTTGTCTCTACGCTTAATATTTTTTATTGCTTGATCACATTTAAATTGTTTTACTATTCATATTTTTAAACGGAAAATGAATTTTACGAATGTTTCAGATGAGAAATTCATGACTTCGTAATCTAGGAATAAATACATACACGTGAAATCAATTGAGATATTTGCAAAGACAATATATCAATACGGGAATTCTTGAACATTTAAGCTTAATTATAATCTTAAATCCAGTAAGAAATTATGGACTACTTTGGAATTAAAGGTTCTCACTAAGGATTTAGGGCAAAAATAGTAAAAAGAATTCGGTAATAATTCAATAAATGAATTTGGTAATCAAGATCAAATTAAAAACCAAAGTTGGATTCAAAGTGAAAGTCACCCTTAATATTTTTCTCATATAAAAGTTTAATATGTTTACTACTCTTGTTAATTTGACGGTTATTCAATCAATTGAGAAATTTTTTATTCAATTTTAATAATTAAATATAAGCCAATAATATAACCCAATATTTGAGTTCGACATTTTATTATTAATTCAATACATTTGATAAATTGCCCTTAACACACAACTTATCAAGCTCCATTTCATAGTACAAGTGAACTTCATTGTTGCAAATTGACCAATTAATTATAGTATGTGAGTGTCAATTAAGACTTCAAATAAACCAACTTTGAACCCTCAGAGAGATCAAATATCAAATGTGTGCAATCTTGAAATAAGGTTTGCAATGCCCTCCTACACACATTTCAACCTTAACATGTTTCTCGTTCATTATCTGCTACTAATTCCTTCCCTCTTGAACCCTAAGGCATTAATTTTTCAGACTATATATATAGCAAAGATTTGAAGAACGAAATTGGATCAATAGTTAACGAATTAGAGACATAAGTGAAATCACTCAATTATAAAGTGTTTGGTATTCTTAGAAAATAGCTACCACTTTCTAATTTTCCTATATCTCACTTGGTATTTTTAAAAAAAGGTAGGGAATTTAGTTACTATCGGGTCAAATGATTATTTCAAACTAATTTTGAACTACATTTGATTTAAAGAAATCAAATAACATTTGGACTATGTTTGGTAAGGCCAAGAAACAAACTTATAAGATAAGCTATAAGCTATATTTAGTAACAATTGTTTATGAGCTTATAACTTATAGTTTATACCTTATACGGTTATATTATAACTTAATTCAAGTAGTTTATCATTTTTTATTCCAGCTTTGCCTTTATTATTGTAGTTGAAATCTTTTTTCACCCTTTATATTTAATTTAAAATAATTTATATAATTTAAAATAATTTTAATAAATAATCATTTAAATTAAATAATTTAAAATAATTTTAATAAATAATCATTTAAATTAAATAATTTATTTATTATTATCTTAATTTTTTATTAGCTAGAATTAATATTTTAAAGTAAATAATTTATTTATTTCTTTTAAATAATTAAAATAAATAAACTAGATAATAAATAAATAAATTATATCAGATTAATGAAAATAGATAAATAAATAAAATATATGAGAATGATAAAATTTAAATTATTAAAAAATAATTTTTAAATTGATATTTTTAAAATATTCTAAAGATTAATTGATAAAACTAATTAAATAATTAAAATAAATTTTTATATCATTTTATGTTAAATAATTAAATCGTTAATTTTATCAAACACTTCAATTAATTTAACAGAGCTATCAGCCAACAACTATCAAATATAAACTATACATGATATAATCTAATTTACCAAATAGAGTCTTGATGTGCCTGAGCAAGATCCAATTGCTACCGTTGGTCTAATATGTGGTTGATTTTTTTGTAATGGAAGAAATTGATAGTCTGTTTTATGAAATTCAACAACGAACAAGAAACTTTGGCTTGATGATAACTACCACAAATAATCCTCGCAATGACTATTAACTACGGACATTGTTCTCAATTTTGTGTCTGATTTTGTGGTTGAAAAATCTAAATCCTTCCATGTTTGTTGTTTTCTTGCAAAAAAAATAATACACACCTTTTCTTTTTTGGTTTGGCTGCAATAAATAGGGTAGATGAGAGTCCTTCAGAGCACATGAATCAATTAATTCTCAATAATATGCTTGTCCTCTAGCCATAATAATTTATGATTTTCCTAAATTCTTGCATCAACTTCTTTTATGAAGATGTCAAATCGATCAACATACATGCCACTAACTTCCTTAAAAATATGCCACTAAATATTTTTTTTTTAAATAAGGAAAAAAATATAGGATCTTAATAGTAAATGCTCTTAAGTTGTGTTTGGTTTAATGAATAAAAGGGAAAGGTTTTAATGAAGGAGTGGAGAGGAAAGATTATAAGAAAAAAATAGATATATTTAATTCAAATGAGTGAATAAAATATTTTTTTATGGTTGCATTTGGTTTAAAGGGATGAGAGAAACTTTTAATAGATTTTTAATTATATTGAACACTTTCCTTCCAAATACCTTTAAAATGAAGAGAAAAAAATCAATTTAAGGAAATATTTTGATCATAAAATTTTAACCAAACACAAAAATATAACAATCTTTCCTATCCTCTCCTCCAAACAAACACACCCTTAATTAAGAAATAAAAAATGCAAGGGCAATTATTAACAAATAAAAGTTATAAGGTTTACATTGAAAATATCAAATTTCACACTTTTAAAAGTAGAAAACAGAACTTTCAATATATTTTTATTCGAATATTTCTATTTTTACGTTCTTAACATTATCTCTTACATTTGAATATTTCTATTTTTATTTGAACACTTATTAGCATTTATCAAAAATAAATTATTGAAATTTAAATATTATCACTTGAGATTAGAATATCAATTTTTTACCACTAAACTAAAATGACACTTCGAAATAAAGATAGGTGCTCTCCCAGTTGGAAATTCAGTAGTATCAAGTGTATCTATATATGCTAATATCATGTGAATGTTTGCTTTTGGGTCTGGTGAATGTTGTATGCGTAATGTGGCATGAACCAGGTAGATAGATTGGTCTAGAACTTGGAAACCCATTTTATTGTCAAGCCAACTCGAATTCATGGTTCTACCTGCTCTAAGGTTTTAAATAGGGTCCTAGTTAATCAAGTCAATTCGAAAAATAGTTTGAGTCTTGACTCAATAATTAATCCGTTCATCGTGGTTTGTGAGTTAAATTAATTAAACTTGAGGTAAAAATTAAATTTATTAATTAATTGAGTTACATATAATTTGGCTCGTTCTATTTACAAGAATTATATATATGAAATTGATTTATTGATTAATATTATATTGATTGTTATTTACTATAGTCCTAGTTTAAAACTTTAAAAGAAAAAGAAAAATCAATAAGAAGATAAATTGATTACTGCTCAGTTACTTAAATTGATTACTGCTCAGTTACTTTGATATATCAATTTCTTTAAGATACATATCTGAGACACTGCAACATTAACTATAAATCTGCCATTAATTTTAATAGCAAAGGTTGACAAACATACTGATTTAAACTCTTTCTGTAAAAATAAAATAGAAATACCCAAAGTTTAAGAATCTTCACTAGAGTAATTACTTGTATGGTAACAAAGTCTTTTATACTAGACTTGTGTTGAGTAAGCTAAGTTGTTACTAAAGCTATTATGTATGTAGTTCAAGTGCTAAACAATTTCTAAATTGTCAGGGTATAAATGTATCCATCGCATGTATTGTAAAAATAACTTAATTTATTCAGTCTTACAGCGATATCATTGTCTTGAATTCTCTAAACCTTATAGGATAACCGAACAAAAGAAGAAAAAAAAGAAATATGTGTTGCAAGAAAAATAGTAGAGACCTAACGTCATTTGTGCTTAGGCTAGACTGACTATCATTCAAATACACATCTATCATAACAATAAGTTTGAAAGTTTTCTTCTGGTTTAATTCAACACATGACCGCATCATCTCAAATATCCAAATCAAGGAGAATAACCATGCCCTAGGAATTGTGTATCTCTGCTAAACTTTATTATCCAGCATCCATTAGAGAAATAAAATTTGAGAAGTTCTCAAAAGCACATTTGGATTAAACGGATTCACAGAAGTATCGGAATTCATTTTGACTTGGGTCAAATGTGATTTTAGTAAAAATTTGTGTTTGGTTATTGTATGATAAAATTAATTTTTCTTCCAAACTTTACTTTGACCATAAGTGATAAAAAAAATTAACTTTTGCATTAGGTTATAAATTCACACTAAGTTTTACATTAAACTTGCTTTAAGACAAAAACATTTAAACATAAATCACTTCCCTTCAAATCAATCTTAATCAAATCCATAGCACAAAATCAATTTCATCAAACTACATTTATCAAATGCTCAACCAAGCACACTAAGCCAACCAACCCCCTCCTCAATATAAATTAAATCCTTCAAACTATTATTTTTTGTTAGGGAAGCAAATAATAGAGTTTCAACAAACCTTTGGATGAAAATGTCAAAACCTAAAAAATGTTGGATAGTCCTAGTTAAAAATCCTGCAAATAAAAAAATAATAAGAAGATAAATTAATTATTGATTTACCTATCAATATGCATTAGAATCAAACAACCGAGAATAATGCATAAATAATAAAAAAAAAATGATTACGAAACTATAACAAGCACATGTCTTTGGTAACTAAAAAAATACATGGAAAACCCAATATCTCAAGTTCTAAAATCAACCAACATAAACATTCTCAATGAAATCATTTTCATAATTTCTTTACCCCTTTAGTTAAGTAAGTTCAAAATGATTAGGTCACAACAAAAAACACAAAGAATGAAGCATAATCAAAATATTAGAAAATAAATTCCTTACCTTCTAGTTCACGATAACCGACAAACAATGAGGGCATCACGTCGTAGTTGCAGTTTAACGGTTTAAGAGAACCGGTTGTTTTCACGGTGGCAGAACAAATCTAAACCAGTTGGGGTTAGCAATAGAGGATGGTTTCCTGATGAAATGACGGTGAGAGGGGATTAGAAACATAGGATGGTTTTGTAATGAATGGCAGTGAGAGGATTGTTAGCAACAGATGAAATTCGAACTAGTTGGTTTCGCAATTGTGAATCGTGATGAAATGACGGTGAGAGGGGATTAGCACGAGATGACTGGTTTTAGGGTTTGTGGTGGGTTGAGAAAGAGAGAGGAACTGATTGTTTGTAGTGGTGAGAAAAATTGATCGTGTTGAGAAAGAAAGGTTGAGTTTATGGGTTGAGAAGGAAAGAGGGAGTTTATGGGTTGAAAGGTTTCTTTGAGAAAGAAAGCTTATCGTGTGTTGGTAAGAAAACTAAATTATGTAATTAAAAAATAGTTAGCAACTGAAATTTTAGTCGCTAAAATTTAGTTGATATTTCAGTCTCTAAATTTCGTTAGCGACTAATTTAGTGACAAAATAATATTTAGTTTCAAGGTTCAAAATTTCAATCTCTATTTTGGTTGCTAGTGTGAAAGGCGAATTTTCTATTAGTGATAGTTAGCGACTGAATTTTTTATCGCTAAAATTCAGTTGTTATTGCAGTCTCTAAATTTCGTTAGCGATCGATTTAGTGACGAAAAAATATTTAGTTTCTAAGTTCAAAATTATATTTTTTATTTTAACCG
>NC_021161.2:39960266-39993058 GCF_000331145.2 Cicer arietinum
ATATATAGTTAAACTTTTATGTTACAGTTTTGTGTGTTGATAATATTTTAAAATGCTTACAATACAAAAATAATTAATACTACTCTGTCTTAAAACATAAACAAAAATCGATAAAAAAAAAAAAAAGATGAATTTAATCTAAATTTTAAAATTAAATATATTAATATTTTTAACTAAATTTTACTCCATACATCAACTTTTTTTATTCAATTTTACTCTATATGACTTCAATTATACTCCATTCCCACTTTCTTCTCAAAACACTCTTTGTAAGGAAAATAAAAATAAAAAACACACTTTTTCAATAAAAAAAAATAAATAAAACATCAAGACAACCAGAAAACTCAAAGGTAGCTCTCCGGACTGCACTAATTTTTTGTGCACACTCAAATTTAATTTGCATAAAATATTTAAATTTCAAGTTTTTAAAATTTATCTATATTTTGAAAAACATAAATTTAAATTTTGTTATACTGATGTTTTAAATATATCAAATTTTTTAGAATATGTATTTATATTAAAAAAAATTAGATATAAATTTTTGCGAAAACATAAAATGAAGTTTTTCTAAAACATATTTTAAATTTGAGTTTTCCATATTGCAATTAAAATTTCATTGTAGGGTAGGAAATAATTGTGGGTAATAAGGTAAAGTTTTCCTCCATAGCGAACTACCTATTAATGGCCGAACTAGCTATTAATATCGAGTGAGTATCTTTTGACTTTAAGATTTGATCTAAAAAAGGTCATGGATAGAATGGTGCCCATTACTCTATGGCACCATCATGGTCCAGTTAACACAATTTATAGTTCTATTAATTAAAAAAGGTGAGGGTCAAGATTGGTCACTTGTTACCTACTAAACAAGTCATATATAAAAAAAATTTACATTTCTACTTAAACATATATTCCAATTAGACCACCAACATATATCTCAAATTACAATATTTAATATTTAAGATAGTATTTAAGAAAAATATTAATGAAATAGTTAGTTAATATAAGATTAATTACTATTAATTATGTTATATTAATTACATATAATTTAAACTAATTAAATATTCCATTCGAGGTAAAAGTATAAATGGTAGTTGAAAAATTGATGAATTCAAATTAAATACTAATCAAATACATCAATTTTTTAACTATTATTTTTACTTATATTTATTTCTAGATGGAGTATGATTTAACAATTGCATGTTTGATTAGTCAATTGTGAAGACTTATATTAATACAAATTTAGTACGATTTAACTCTTGGATCTTTTGATTAGTAAATTGTTACGACTTGTTTATACTAATTAAGTATAATTTTAGTGTTTAATCTTTGACAGTGATATAATAAAAATTATCTATATTAATTAATTATGTACAATTGAATTATTGGATCTCCCATTAGTAACATTTTAAGAATTATTTATACTAATTAAGTAAAATTTTATTATTGGATCTCTAATAAGTGAACTGCTTCGACTTAATTATATAAATTTGGCTTGGGGGATATAGTTCAATTGCTAGACCTCCACTTTTGCAATTGAGTCGTTGCGATTACGGATTGGATGTCTAATTGTCCAGACGGTAATGATAGTATCTTCAGTGGCTCACTTTTCCTAAGTAATGGGAAAGAGAACCGAAACATGCCACTGAAAGACTCTAGTGAGATAAACATGGGTTACCAAGAACGTAGAGGAGGTAGGATGGACGATTTTACCATTGAATCTCCGATTAGTAAAATATTAAGACTTATTTATACTAATTAAATAATATTTTACCGTTGAATATTTAATGATTGATCATTCACGCCTTATTTATATTAATTAAATATGATTTAACCATTAGAAATTTTATAAGTAAATTGTTAACACTTATTTATACCTAAGAAGGATGTTTTACCATTGAATCTCCGACTAGTGATATCCTAACACTTACAAGCTCTCTTTATGTATAAGACCCTTTTGAGATTTTTTGTTGTCTCTTGTTACAAGACTTATTTCAGCTTTTCAACTACATTAATTTTTTATTTACCAAACACACCTCTAATTATGTTATATCTTTTTATGCAATCTACAATAAACACGTAGTAAAAATATAAACTAATTTTCTTTCCTACATGGTAAATCGGTAAAATCAACACAAATTGTCAACAAATTTAATAAATAATCAACTTTCTTAATATTCGTGATTTAGTCAATAAAGAGATAGAGGTAATATTAAAACTAATTAAGTGATATTTTACCATTAAAAATTTGACTATAAAATCACTAAGTCGGTATTATAATACTATTTGGAATAAGAGTTAGTAGTTGAAGAAAAATAAAAATACTAACTTAATTACTATTAATGTGAAGGTGTAGAACGTTGTCGGAGAAATCACGTTGCTTAAGAATTTTAAGAACAACACTAAAAAAAAGGTAAAAACGCCTTTCCTTTTATTTCCTTGCATGACTATGTGATTTATTCTTGTACATGTGCTATTATGTGTATAATATGTTGAAATGTTTATTTATTTTTGTCAAAATAAATATTTTGTTAACATGTAATTGTGAGTGATTTATCGTTCTCATTGTTATAATTGTTGTGTTTCACATGCTATGGTGATTTCTTAAAACGCACATATGCGGTTGTTAATAATTTAATCTTGTATAATATTAGTGATTAATTAACAATGTGTCTACATTCATACATTCATAATTGAATGGTGGTCTATAATTGGTTAGAGTCTACATATCTTTGTAGGGAGGCTGTGGTAGTGGTGTTGCTTGGAAGAACCTACAATGCTCTTGTAGAGGATGTGATATTCCATTATCATTTGCACTTGCATATAGGCTGGAGTCATACTGTTGAAAAGTATATATGTGGTGTGTATATGAAAATGTTTGAGCAAGTGTCTTGAATCATTACAAGTTATAATAAAATAGTAGTACCAAATGTCGAATTCAAGGATTGCACTATACTCATGACAAAGATACAAAAGATAAAGATTAAATAAGAATTACAAGAAAGATTCATGAATTGTTCTTGGTAAAACTCCTTCAATGATGGTAGGACCAACATCCTCTAAATTTCTCTACTAGGGCACAAGTTTTCAAACTTCAAAATAGCCAAAAAGATCTCTAGAAAGTGAGAAAAACACATTTTTATGTGTTCTACAGCGCGTCATGCGTCCTAGCGCAAGCCTGGAGCACTGCAACATTTCTGGAAAGAAGCAAATTGTCAAAGTATGGTAGAAATGTCCCTCATGTGCAAGTATTTACGCTCCAGCGCACAACACCTGTTGTCTAACTTTTACTCCACATAGATCAATTTGGTACATGTGTCTTCATGAAAGTTGTGGCTATGAATCTTAGCTTTTCATTTGCACTTTATGTGACTCCATTTGGACATATTCAACTCCACATATGACTAAAATACTCCACATATATCATGTTGATTTCTCAAAAAAATTCAACAATTGACTAAAAAACCAAAACAACGCAAAAACTACGAAAAATCTCTACTTAATCAAGGATAGGGATGGGAATAGGCTAGGCCGTCCATTAGGGGCCTATGGCCTGGCCTACTTATGGTCTGGCCTGACCTGGCCTATTTAATAAAAAGGCTAGGTTCAGGATATTTTTAAAGCCTATTTATTTAAATAGGTCAGGCTTAGGCTTATAAAAAAGCCTATTAGGCCTGATAGACCGACCTATATATATTTGATTATTTATTAATATTATTTATTATTATTATATTAATAATATTATTTCCTATTTTAGATTCTATCAATTAGGCAATCATTCAGTGAGCATTCCATATTCAGTAGTTGTTCCATATTCGGTAGTGATTCTATATTTGGTAGTCATTTCATATCCGTTCAATTAGTCAATCACTCAGTAGTGGTTCCATATTTGTTTAAGAGATAATATTTGTTTAAGCCATCCTCTTAGTTGATGAAGATCTAAGGAAGCACGGTAGCATACAATTGAAGGTTCTGATATACTTTATTTTTTATGTTAGACTTGTTGGGAGATTTTTTCATAAGCGTGTTATTGAGACAAAATCTCAATTTAATGTTTTGATGAAAACAAACAAAAAGTTAATTAAGAATGTAATTATGAGTCTAAATATTATGTTAATTTAACTTGTGCTTTTGAGTGTGTTAATTCAAAGATCGGATTTAAACAAAGCAACGTAATCAGCATAAAAAGGCAAGAATCTGAACAAATAAGAATGGAGAACATTCTTAACAAAATCTGGAAAACGAATAATGTTCTCCAACTTCAAGAATGACCATCACAGCTCCAAAATCAATCAATCTTCATTAATTAAAAGAAGTTTTAGCCTCTAGATTTTACATCATATCATCAACACTTGGCAAGGAACAAACTGAGATGATCAAATTTAAAGAAACTACTCAAGTCACAAAGAGAGAAGATCACACATTAGCAAGACCAAACATATCTGAACCTTCTCCAGCTTGACTGTCAAGAACGAAGAACATTCTTGACAATATTTTGATCATTCTCCAGCATGTTAACATTAATCTCCAGTATGCTAACATCATTCTCCAGCGTGTTGACATTATTCTCCAGCATGCTAACATCATTCTCCAACATGTTAAACATCAATCATCAGAATGATAACATCAATCTGCAAAAAGCTCTCATCAGTCTTCAGAATGATTAGATCTGTCTCCAGAATGATTAGATCTATCTCCAGAATGATCATATCAGTCTCTAGAATGTTCAGACTAGTATCCAGAATTATGAACATCATACTCCAGCACACTATCATCATTCTCAAAGATGTTCTGACATAATAAAATCTCCAATTTGAAGCAATATCATCAACAAATATATATGAGGTATAAAAGATCATTAAACACAAAAGAAATCTAATCAAGAACGAAGAAAATCGCCCAGTCAAACAGATTTCATAAAGTGTTCAAAGGATGGAATATTTTAATTTGTATATATTGGTTATGGTCAAAACTAACAGAGCACTACCAACAGCTCTTTTGACCATTATTAAATGTCTTAAAAGCCTATAAAAAGAATGCCAATGCTCAAGAAGAAATCAGAGCTTCAAGTCTTAAGCAATTCATTACTCATTTCAATCATACTTGAATTTCTCTCACTCACATACATTGAATCAGTTCTGACTTTTTCCATTCGATTCTTAGAATCATTCTCGTGTATTTTTTTGTCAAAGAATCAGAACTCAAACAAGTATTGAGCCTTCTCAAATTCTAACAAAACAGTCTCCTCATTATTGTAAAACTCTAATTATAAGAGTTTAGTATAGTTTGGGTAGATTGCAAGAACTCCTATCAAGGTTGATAGGTGACCTGATTGAACTCCTTTTTGGGTGGAAAGGTTTTAAATTTGTAACAGATCAAGGTTGATCTGAGCTAGGTGTTGTATAACCAAGAAGGTTTTTTGTTTTGAACACTTAGTGGAAAATCTCACAATTGTGAGGACTGGACCTAACTCTAGTTGGGTGAACAAGGATATATCATTGTGTGGTATATGTTGAGACAAAATCTCAATTTAATATTTTGATGATAACTAAACAAAAGGTTAATTAAGAATTCTAATTATGATTCTAAATGTTTTGGTATTTAACATGTGCATTTGAATGAATTAAACAAGATAGGTATCAAAGCATACAAAGCAGAACTCATTAAAATCAAGAAAGCAGAAAACAGTGAAATGAAGATCGATCTTGACTTATTGCTGAGAAACGAAGAACGAAACGAAGAACGATCTTCGTTTATGGCATAAACAAGAATAATCAGTTTCCTTGTGAAAGATTGGATCCTGGAAACCTTATTCATCTCATATCTTCATCTAGAATAAGCAAGGATCAATCTAAGTCATATTTGTTCCAGAATTCAAAGAATGAAAGACATGTTTCATTAAAAGTATAAAACAAGATCATTCTTCAAATGAGGCAAGTGCATGTACAAAGCTACTAGCTGTAAAGTACACTACTGATTGTACTTTTCTAGATCTACACACGTGACTGAAAAGCAAGCACTCAACTTAGACAACTCACATAACCACAAGTACAAGTCAGCTCATCATCAACCAATTCGAAGAACGATCTTGGATGTCAAGAACGTTCCTGGATTCAGCATAATCACTCATGCTTTATGACTGACTTTATCCAACCACTCCTTTATGACAGCTGACTCTTTTTCAACAGATGTGTGAGCTGTCCTAAAGCTCTCTTGAACCCTATAAATAAAGTTCCACAATGAAGAACAAATCAGAGCTTCAAGTACTAAGAAATCAATTACTCATTTCAATCATACTTGAATTTCTCTCACTCACATACATTGAATCAGTTCTGATTTTTCCCATTCGATTCCTAGAATCATTCTCGTGTTTTTCTCTGTCAAAGAATCATATATCAAACAAGAGTTGAGACATCTTAGATTATAACAAAAACAATCTCATCATTATTGTAAAACTCAAACTATATGAGTTTAGTATAGTTTGGGTAGATTGTAAGAAATCCTATCAAGGTTGATATGTGACTTGATTGAACTCCTTTCTGGGTGGAAAGATTTTAACTTTGTAGCAGATCAAGGTTGATCTAAACTAGGTGTTGTAAAACCAAAAAGGTTCTTTGTTTTAAACACTTAGTGGAAAATCTTACGGTTGTGAGGATTGAACGTAATCCGGGTTGGGTGAACCAGGATATATCCTTATGTCATCTCTCTATCTCTATCTCTATTTATTTTATGCTTTAAAATCAGAGTATATATTGATAACATTGATATTGTTGTTTTTTACTAACAAAGATCAATCTTTGTTATAACCAAGATCAATCTTGAGTTGAATTTTCAGTTTTAAACAGGAATTTTTAAAAGGGGCAATTATAATTCAAACCTCTCTTCCTTATAATTGACATTGTTACTTCAGTATAATCTCTTCCCTTATCTATTTACTTTCAGTCTGATTGATTATCAACTTAAATACATAAACTGAATTACTGATTTTAACTAACCAAGAACATTCTCCGTTTTCTGGTTAAAACCAAGAACGTTCTCCATTTTCTGCTTTCTTAACCAAGATCATTCTTGAGTTAAATCTTTAGAATTTTCAAGAATTTTTAAATAGGTACACTTACAATTCAAACCCCTTTCCTTGTAAATCAACATTGTTACTTCAATTGACATCAAAGTTTGGCTATAAAGTTGAACACCTAACAAGTGTTAGAGAAAAAGATCTAGAAGAAAAATGTCAAAAGATATGTACATTGCTAAAGAAGGGTCATCATACAGACCACTTTACTTTGATGGCACAAACTACTATTTTTGGAAAAGAAAAATGCAGTTGTTCCTAAAATCTCAAGATACAGGATTTTGGCGCATCATTACATATGGGTATTTCATACCAAGAGTCGACCAAAATGATTCCACCTCTGCTGAAACGAAAAAAGCAAATTGGACAACAAAAGAAAAATCTAAGGTACTTCTAAATTCAAAAGCTCAACTATTTTTATCTTGTGCTTTAAGTAGGGAAGAAAGCGAAAGAGTTTATGAATGCAAAATTGCTAAAGAAGTATGAGACACATTGCAAAGTCATCACGAAGGAACAAGCCATGTGAAAGAAACAAGGATTAACATAGGCATAAGAAAGTTTGAACTCTTTGAAATGAATGAAGGAGAAACCATTGATCATATGTACTCATGATTCACAACCTAAATGAAATGCACTCCTTAGGGAATACACACTGCGTACAAGATAGATTTAGAAAAATCATGAGATGTCTTCCAATAATATGGAGATCAATGGTGACAACCATAAGCTAGATCAAGAATCTTGACGTACTCGGACTGGAGGAACTGATTGAAACATTACGAGCACATGAAGTGCTGCTATAAGAAGACAGACCAATCAAAAAGGGCAAAACAATAACTTTGAAAATATCTCAAGAAATTTCAGATGAGGACTCAGAAGAAATCGAAAAAGAAGATGTTGATGAAGAAATAATTCTTCTTACAAAAAAGATATAGAGAATGTTGAGAAGAAGGGACCATATCAAAAAAGGACTTTTAAATCAAAAGGAAAACTTCAAAATAGAGGAAGACAAAAGTCAAATCACATGTTTTAGATGCAATAAACAAGGAGATTATAAAACTTAATGTCCATTGAACAAAAGAGCACCAAAAAAGTTCCATTTCAAGAAAAAATCCATGATGGTGACCTAGGATGATTATGATGAATCAGAAGCAGATGAACCTGAAGAAGCCAACTTATGTTTAATGGCAGATACTGAAGAGAAAGAGGTAATAAATTCTGAACCATGTCTTTTATGTGAACAAATTGAAAAATATTTTGATCGCTTACTTAATGATTCAAATATGCTTGTTCTAAAATGTAGTTCTTTAAAGGATCAAGTATTAAAAGAAAAAAAGGAAAAAGAGAAAGCTCGTGTTATGATTGATGAATTAAAAAACATCATTCAGAACATGCATGAATCTTATTTTAAGGAAAATAATGAATCTGAAAATCAAGATTGTTCTACGATTCAAAAGAAGAACGTTCTCCTTAAAGTAGAAGTTGAACTTCTTAAAAATGACTTTGTCAAACTTTATTAGAACTACTGAAACCTTTCAAAAAAATCATGGGATCTCAAGTGGAATATTTGATAAAGCTGGTCTTGGTTTTGATAAAACTCAAAAAACAAAAATATATGAAACCTTTTTTTGTTTCGGAAAGAAAAGAGGATAAATACAAAACCAAATGCTCATATTGTAAGAAACTTGGACATTTTGAATTTTCTTGCTACTTTAAGAAAATAGATGAAAAGATTAAAAGCAAAAGGTTTTTTAAAGGGAAATATCGTTTTGCAAATAAAGTTGAACCAATTTTGAAAAATATGCAGAAAGGAGAACGTTCTCCAGGTTGTTCTCAAAACGGAGAATGTTCTGGAACAATAACAGAACTTTCTCCAAAAAGTTTGAAAAAGGGAGAACGATATGGAATTTCATCAAAATCAAGTTCAAAGTTGTTTAAAACGCATATTTCGAAACCCTTTCCAAGATCAACAACAAAGTGTTCCTATTGTTCCAAAAATGGTCACTTCGAATCAACTTGCTATTTTAAAAAGAGATCAAGTTTTAAAAAATCTTCTAAAATAAGATATACTAACCATCAAGGACTCAAACAAATATGGGTACAAAAATTATTACTAACTCATGATGTAGTAACATCATCCAACAATCAAGAAAGAACATTGATACATAGAAAAGACATGCTCAATACACAAGAATTGAAAAGTATGATGACTCCTCTCATTACAAAAATTTGGAGTGTCTATAACCTTTGGAAACATTAACAAATCAAAGGATGATGAAGAAGAAGAACATTCTGGACAACAGCAAGATAATGCTTCCAAGGAAACCGAGATTGAGAAACAATCTTCGTTTCATTCTCCTTAGAAAAGCTGGAGAATGATAAAAACTAATTGGAAGGATATGGTACCAAAGCTGCTGTTGGAAAAGTAATTACAATGGTTGATTTGCCTTTGAAATACATAAATGATATTCAAGTTTCACTTTAGAAGAAGCACATATTCACATTTTACTCTTGTCTAATTCAAGTGTTTCTTTGGATCTTATCAAGGTATATCCTGATCATGATTACTTCTTAATTCATTCACGGAACTCAAATCATTTTCTACAAATTCTCTTCCTTATGTTCTTAAAAGCATTTTTTTATGTGAACAAATTGAAGTAACAATGTTGATTTACAAGAAAGGGGGGTTTGAATTGTAAATGCACCTTTTAAAAATTCCTGTTAAAACTTAAGAAAATAACTCAAGAATGATCTTGGTTATGAAACAGAATACGGAGAACGTTCTTGGTTTATGTTATAAAGCAGAGAACGTTCTTTAATTAGCAGAAAATTAGTTTATATTTTATCTCAAATGATTAATGCAGTATACTAAAGAAGGAGAAAGGAAAGAGAATACCACACAAAGATTTATCCTGGTTCACCCAACGTGGGTTACGTCCAGTCCTCACACTGTGAGATTTTCCACTAAGTGTTTAAAATGAAGAACCTTCTTAATCTTACAACACCTAGAATAAATCAACCTTGATCTATTTCTTTCTTAATTACTTTCCACCCAGAAAGCAATCACAATTCCTATCTAACCTTGATAGGAAGCAATCTTAAACAAACTATAAAGAAACTCTTATAGTTTGAGTTTTTACAAATGATTGAATTTGACAGAATCTGATATTACTCAACTCTTGTTTGAGAATAGATTCTTTACAGAGTATCTAATGACAATTTCGCAACTGATATATGAATGAGCAGCAGTGGCTTTTTTTTTTTCGCGAATTTGCAGAATGTAGTGTTTCCTCTGTTTTGCAGAATTTCAAGCTTAAGTGTGATTGTATAATGTTGATTACTTGGCACTTGAATTTCTTGCTTAGAACTGAGATAATGGCCTTCTATTTATAGGCTGGAGATGTACGAAATAGCTGTTGGAGAGGCCATGCTTTTTTGACTAAAACATTATTTTTAGAATAAAAATAATGTTGCTTTGAAAACAGCTTTTTGACTTTTGATGTTTTAGCATTGAAAGCACTTCTGTCCTTTCTTTGACATTTCTTCACTGATCTTGGATGGTACATTATTTGTCTTGAGTCTTGAGTGAAGCTAGAGGAGGTTGGAGAAGATTTGAATCGAATTGCAGACTGAAACAGAGAGGATGCAAGGCTGCTGTTGATGTGCAGAAAACGGAGAATGATTAACGTTCTTGGTTTTATCAGTTTGAACGTTCTTGAGCTTCAATAATCATTCTGGAGTTCCCGTTTTGAATGTTCTGTATTTCTTTTGTTCTTGTCTTGTCATATACCCAGTTTGATCAAGTTTTCTTGACATTTGAATTTTGGAGTTCTTAAGCCGTCATGACTTTTGTCCATGTTTAAACTCTTTGATCTTTGCGATCAAATATCCTTTTTGAGTCTGGATTATTTGTACTTGTTCCTTGTCATGTACTTGTTAGATATGAATGATTTCCAGAGCAGATTCTTTGATAACGATGTAGATAAATTTTGAACAACATGCTGTGATAGATAGTTCGGTGAAGCTGAAGATCATTCTCTGTTTATGATGCAGAATGATCTTGTTGTTGTCTTTTCTTGTATTTGCTTGATTCTGCTCTTAATTAAAACCACTCAAGAACACAAGTTAAATTAACATAACATTTAGAATCATAATTAACATTCTTAATTAACCTTTGTTTATTTTCATCAAAACTTTAAAATAGAGAGTTTGTCTCAACACAAATGTCTTTGATCGTTTCAAAAAATTAGTTTTGAAAAACACAAACTTTATTAGCATAAGAATATTTTGTAAAGAGAAAAATTATATTTGACATGTTGTCACATTCATCTTATTTTTGCTTCCCTATATGCACTCACTATCTCTAGTTTTAAAAATGAAAAATGGATCTATTTTTTACTGGTAAGCATGATCATATTCACATTCATCTTATCTTACTTGTGTTTTGGAATTTGGAGGGATATCCATTTCAAAATATTAAGGGAGATTTTTTTAGAAAATGTTACTTTTCTTAAAACTAGAGTCGACTCGTTATTTTCTATGTGTAGTATACATTTCCTTTGTTTTCCCCAACTTTTTTGTGTTGACAAAGGGGATAATTATTTTAGAATTTATGTGTAGATTTTATGTTGGTTCAAAAACTGAAGCATATTATGAGGGGGAATTTTTAAGCTCTCTATGATTAAAATTAGAATCAAAATTAAAATCTAAATTAACAGGTTTGTCATCATCAAAAGGGGGAGATTGTTGAGACAAAATCTCAATTTAATGTTTTGATGAAAACAAACAAAAAGTTAATTAAGAATCTTAATTATGATTCTAAATATTATGTTAATTTAACTTGTGCTTTTGAGTGTATTAATTTAAAGATATGATTTAAATAAAACAAAGAAATCAACATAAAAAGGCAAGAAACTGAACAAACAAGAATGATGAACATTCTTAACAAAATCTGGAAAACGGAGAATGTTCTCTAGTTTCAACAATGATCATCACAGCTCCAAAATCAATCAATCTCCATTAGTAAAAGAAGTTTTAGCATCTGAATTTTACATCTATATCATCACCACTTGGCAAGGAATAAACTGAGATGATCAGATTCAAAGAAACTACTTGAATCACAAAGAGAGAAGATAACGAATTAGCAAGACCAAACATATCTGAACTTTCTCCAGCTTGACTGTCAAGAAAGAATAACATTCTTGACAGTATTCTGATCATTCTCCAACATGTTAACATTAATCTATGTCATGCTAATATCATTCTCCAGCATGTTGACATTAATCTCCAGCATGCTAACATCATTCTCCAACATGTTAAACATTAATCTTCAGAATGATAACATCAATCTGCATAAAGTTCTCATTAGTCTCCAGAATGATCATCAGTCTCCAAGAATGATCAGATCTATCTCCAGAATGATCAGATCAGTCTCCATAATGATCAGATCAGTCTCCATAATGATCAGATCAGTCTCCATAATGATCATATCAATCTCCAGAATGTTCATACCAGTCTTCAGAATGATCATCAGTCTCCAGAATTCTCAACATCATTCTCCAGCAAACTATCATGATTCTCGAAGCTATTTTGACAAAATAAAATCTCCAGATTGAATCAATATCATCAACAAATATATATGAGGTGTAAAGGATCATTAAATACAAAATAAATATGATTAAGAACGAAGAAAAACGTCAAGTCAAACATATTTATAAAGTGTTCAAAGGCTGAAATATTTTTATTTATATATATTGGTTTTGGTCAAAACTGACAGAGCACTACCAACAACTCTTTTGACTATTATTAAATGTCCTAAAAGACTATAAAAGGAAAGTCAATACTTAAGAAGAAATCACAGCTTCAAATACTAAGCAGTTCATTACTCATCTCAATCATACTTGAATTTCTCTCACTCACAAACATTGAATCAGTTCTGATTTTTTCCATTCAATTCTTAGAATCATTCTCATGTATTTTTCTGTCAAATAAGCAGAACTCAAACAAGTGTTGAGCCTTCTCCGATTCTAACAAAACAATCTCATCATTATTGTAAAACTTGAACTATAAGAGTTTAGTATAGTTTGGGTAGATTGCAAGAACTCCTACCAAGGTTGATAGGTGACCTGATTGAACTCCTTTATAGATAGAAATATTTTAACTTCTTAACAGGTCAAGGTTGATCTGAGCTAGGTGCTGTAAAATCAAGAAGGTTCTTTGTTTTGAACACTTTGTGAAAAATCTCACGGTTGTGAGGACTAAATGTAACCTGGGTTGGGTGAACCAGGATATATCCTTGTGTGGTATATCTTCTCTTATCTTTTTACTTTTAGTCTGATTGATTATCAACTTAAATACATAAAATGAATTACTGATTTTAACTAACCAATAACATTCTCCGTTTTCTAGTTAAAACCAAGAACGTTCTATGTTTTCTGTTTTCTTAACCAAGATCATTCTTGAGTTAAATCTTTAGATTTTTCAGGAATTTTTAAATGGGTACATTTAAGATTCAAACCTCCCCTTCCTTGTAAATCGACATTGTTACCTCACGTGTGACCAACTAGAATTTGTTTTTGGGTATTAAAAGGCCAAAATTATTGCTTTATGAGTTTACTTTTATTTTATGCATTAGATTTATTTGTTGTAACTGCTACTAGTCTGATTCTTTATTTTATGAAGTATGCACGTAAAATTATTATTTGATTTTAAAGT
The DNA here is from genome assembly GCF_000331145.2 of Cicer arietinum. Classification (NCBI taxonomy): domain Eukaryota; kingdom Viridiplantae; phylum Streptophyta; class Magnoliopsida; order Fabales; family Fabaceae; genus Cicer; species Cicer arietinum. Next base: position 39,974,050 of record NC_021161.2, read on the forward strand.
AAACAAGTATTTTAAGATGATTTTGTTTTCAAAAAGGAAATATATATATATATATATATATATATATATATATATATATATATATATATATAGAGAGAGAGAGAGAGAGAGAGAAAGAGGGTGTTGTTAGTTCACGTTCCGAAAAAGTGGGATATTACATACTTGTACTTTGATTATTTTTATAAAATATTGTATCTCGTACTTGTTACCGGTATTGTATTTGTACCTATGCATCATAATGAAGTAGCAATGTCGATCACAAGAAAGGGGGGTTTAAATTGTGATTTCACCTTTTTAAAATTTTCTATTAAAACTTAAATAATTTAACTCAAGATTAATGTTAGTTATGAAAATAGAAAACGGAGAATGTTATTGGTTAATGAAAAATACACAATTTAATCTATCTATTTAATTTGATAATCAAAAGACTAGAAATAAATATAGATAAGGGAAGAAATATCACACAGAGATATATCCAGGTTCAACTGATTCAGGTTACGTCCAGTCATTCGTAATGAATACTGGTGATTTGTAATGTAGATTGATGTATTTTTGTAGCCCAAATCAATCTTGATTTAAAGAAGATTTTGTTCTTTGTAAACAAGAATGTTCTTGGATTTTCAAAATGCTGTCAAGAATTATCTTCGTTTTTCAGAATGCTGTCAAGACTGTTCTTCTTTTCTGTTTAATAACCAGAACATTCTTCGTTTTTGATATTTGATCTTGCTTATTTCAAATTATTTTGCTTCTGATTTATAGCATAGTATATGATCATTTGTTGTTGTATGAATGCATTTGATCATCTTTTTCGTGAAGATGATATCTTGAAGATGTAATAATCATTCTCTTGAATGATTGATATATGATGCATTCTTGTTGAGATTATTTCATTATTGATTAGATACTTATGCATTTTAATGAAGAGAATGACTTCTTGTTTGTTCACTTATGCAATTCATGTTCTTTAAACAAAACTCAAGTGCAATCATTAGTAGACCACCATTCATAAAACTTAATCATTTATTTCATAAGGTTTATTGTCATTAAAACATACATAAAAAAGATTTTTGTCTCAACACATAGCCCTTTGTTCTTTTTTATAAGCAGTAATTAGATGTTTTACATATTAACAAAAATTAATAGTATAATTAATGTGTATATTTTATGTGTGAATTTTACTAAATTGTCCATTATAAATAGATGTTTTTAATGTTAATTTTTAATATATAAGATAAATTAATAATATTAATAGTGATAGACTTAGAAAAGAATAATAAATGCATTTAGTAATTTTTATAGAAATTTTTATATAAGAATATTTTTTTGTTAACAGATGCTTATAATTAAAAACGGAGGAAGTATATAAAAGTGTTTTCAAATATCCTACACTATAAAATATGGATCCTTCTAAAACAATGAAGTATCATGTACTTCCCAGGTACATTATTCATACTATATTATGAGTACTGTTTCCCGTTATTATTTTTAAGCAAATAAAATTGATTTTTTGATATACATTAATATAATATTATTTTAAATTTGAGTTATGTAATTGATTAAATTTATGATTTTTTAATTTTTTATTGTAATTTTATATTGTGAATTAAATAATTTAATTCTTATTTAAATTATATTAAAAATAATATTTTTTATTGACATAGATGTACCTTAATTTTTTATAATTATCATATCACGTAATCTTACCAATACCCGATAGGATATCATATTTGTATCTATGTATTATAGATGCGACAAATAGCTACTTCAGAAACTACGGTAATTTCTCTTTAGAGTGTAATATATACCAATTGTAAAAGTCTCTACATTATACAAAAAGTATCTTTTAAGATTTTTATACATATTAAAAAATATAATAATTAGTAGGAAAAAAAATTATTTTATCAAACAACGCAGTTTAATTATTAATTTTTTTAATATTTTTAAATATAAAATATAATAATAATTGTGTATATAATAATCATAAATAAATATTTAAAATTGTGAATAACTATTTAGTTTGAGACAATTTTTTTTTTTATGTGACATTGTGAGATGGAGGGAAACAGTTGGTCCTTTTCTGCTACGTGACATGACATTTTATCATTTTCAGCACCACCACACCATGGTCATATTGAATTACAAGACCAGGCTAGACGTGACCCTAAAAAAAATCAAATATTAAAGCACTTGTTATAAAAAAAGATACACAATACATTTTGATTGTGCAACGCAACGTATTATATTATAAAGTGGATTTCATTAACGAAGATACGTGTACGGTTTTTCTTCCATGCATTTTTTTTTTCTGCATCATCTTTGCTTATGTTTTTTATTTAATTGAAATCTGCGATTTATTTAACTAAAGTTTTCATAAGTCTCTCCAATGTCGTAGAAGATAATTGGAATGTTAAGGAAATGGAAGAAAATAATAAATACATTTTACTTTATGCCTAGATAAAGACATGTGCCACTGGGGATCAAGATCATAGGATCCCAGATAAAATTCAACCAATTTATCTTTTAAAAAACATTCTTAATTAGTGAGTTATAGTGGAATCTTTGTATACACTTTTACCAAAAGTTGATGAAGCAAATTAAATGATGAAAATAAGATGTTTTAATAAGACAAGAAAGTGACACTTTAAACTGCTTTGGGACTTAGTGGCATTCCTCTATATTCTCCACTACGCTTGCGATATGTAGCATGACATCCAGCTTTTTCAAAATCATTTTCAGATAGCTCCACACCTTTTTTTATTCAATTAATATATTTTTTGAATAAATATTTTATATTATCGATCAAGTCATATTTTGTAAGTATTTAATTTATATGTCTTATTAATTTTTAATTTTTAAATTTTTTTTTAATAAATTATAATTGTTCAACCACAATCACAATATCGGAGAGTCATTTTAGTTACCTAAACATGTGAGTTGCAATAATCATAATCTTTGAATATATAAAAAATAAACATGTTATTAAATATCTTTATTGTTAATAATTTTATAAAATATATTGATTCACCGAAAACACATTTGAATATTCAATTAATTAATAAAAGACACATTCAAAAATAAAAATGAATAACAAAATAAATATTTAACTGCATTATTGTGTAAAAAATATTTAATAAATAAATAATCATAAGATTATATAATAATTAATTATCTATAACTCCAATGAATCTATAACTTGGAGGAAGGTCCTCCTCTCCCTCTGCCTCTGTTGGATCATTAAAGAAGATTAACTTTAATTATAATTAATTAAAAAGTTATATAAATAATATAGTTTGTGATGGATTGATAATAAAAAACATTTTACCCTAATCTTGTATCAAAATTTATTATGAATTTAATTCATATATACGGTCTATAACTTATATTAACAAATAATTATGATGTATTAATAATATAAATCTTTTTATAATAATAATGTACGATAATTAAACTTTAAAGTTATTGTTATTTTAAAATGATGTAATTTGTATTAAATTGACAATAATTTTTTTTTACACTCACAAGTGAAACTCTTTTATTTTACATTAGCCGTAGCAAAGAAAAACTCTTAAGTAAATAATTTACTACTAATCAATATTTTTAATTTTGAATTATTATTTTTAAATATCTAATGAAATAATTTTTATAAATTATGAGCAATATATATAATTTATCAGTCTTACTAATAAATTTTAAATTTTATATAAAGAAGTTTTAGCAACCCTATACGAACATTTTCATAATTTTTGTTTTGTACTCAATTTAATTTAATTTAAATTTTAATAATAAGTTAAAAATTTATTTTAAATAATCTATATCATAATTATTTAATAAGTTAAATATTATGAGAAATACAAAATTATTTACTATTTTTGGAATATGTTTGGCTTCAATTATGTTGTTTTCCCACTTCTTTCTCTTTTTGAATTGTATACAATTATGGAAATTTGATAAGCTTCATATATAAAAACTTCTAGTTATTTTTTTTTTTTTAAAAGTCTTTTATGTTTCACTATAATTATATGTAATTATGTACAATATGAGAGGTACTTCCTATTACCTTTTAGCTTTTTCAAAAAGAAAAAAAAGAAAAAAAAAACTTGCTACTATGTATGTGGCTAAACAGAACCTTGATATTACATTTCAATTTTCATTTGCGTTCTTTTTCCTTTTCTTTGTTGATACTTTTAAATACCAATTTTTGACATTTGAGCTACAAGGTACAAAAAATATTATTCAAGCCCAAAGGGCTAGAATAGACATAGAAGCAGAACCCATAGTTAAGGCAACAAAAGAAGCCTTTTTCAAGCGTGGATCAGAGTTCATAAGTTTGTTGTGAAAGAAATCAGCTGCTATGAGATCAACAAGTGCCATGTAAATAAGAATTCCTGAAGATATTGAACCTAGTAACCCTTCTATGATTAAGGCATTTGGATTACTATCATCATACCCTGTCAATGAGAATAATGCCATCCCCAAAATTATCCCCATTGGGGTTGTTACTGAGAACATGAAGCACATGTACGCCACTGTTCTATAGTTAAATCCTGCCTGTAATTATATACCAAATGGTACGAATTAGCATCTTCTAGCCAAAAATATCACAACCTAGCTAGGTACTATAAACAAAATAGGATTTAACGTTGCTTCCTATCCTATCTTAAATATAATTTTAAGAGAAATATATTTAAATTAGATATATCGACATTTTGTTATCAAATTTTCTGTTATATTTAATATCTGAGAGAGTATTAAACAATTGTGAGCATTTCCCTTACTATTAATATAAAATTGTGATATACAATCCTCAATTGCTTACTACATAACCGACAGCGACAGTGTTAGTGTTAGTTTATTGCACCACTCAGTTACATATCAAGCAATAATTTAATTCGTTTAAAATGGATTAGTGAGACTAAAAGAATTCAATTCTTATATTTATATATTTTAACATTCATTCAATACTTTATTTTTTTTTATTTCTCTTTCAATCATATCACATCTCACATATCTAATTTTATCACTCTCAAGATGGGAATTTTAAGTGTCTACCAAACATTTAAAAAAAAGTTAGGTGTGAAAGATGTAGTTATCCTATTGCCATTATATTTTTTTAATAGGCTAAATACCACTCGTGGTCCCTTAACTTAATCTCAGTTAATGTTTGAATCCTTTATTTTTTTTTCTTTTCGATTTGGTCTTTTATTTTAATTTTAAGTGACAATTTGATATTTTATGTTTTTAAACGTCAACAATATTATCCTTACTTTTTGTAAAAAATCAAAAAACTCATAAAACTAATTATCATCCTCAATATAATGTAATTTCATCAAATTCATAACTTAAATATTTAAATAGACTCATATTTTCATCTCCAACAACATCAAATAAAGAATGACAAATATGAGTTTATTTGAAGATTTGAGTTACGAATTTGATTAAATTTGTTTTATATTACAAAGTATAATTAATTTTATGAATTTTGTTTGAAAATTTTAATGAATTTTTGAATTTTTATAAAATAAAAAAAGATAATATTGTTGACATTTTAAAATATAAAAGATCAAATTGTCACTTACAATTAAAATAAAAAACTAAATTAGAAAAAAAATAAAAGACTAAAACACTAACTTGAAATTAAGTTAAGAGATCAAAAGTGGTATTTAACCTTTTTAATATTAATTTTTGTCACATATACTAAGTGCAATCACTATATATGTTTCTTAAGTCAAATATATAACTACAACTTTTTCAAAATGGACCCTCTATCTTATATAGTTGGATGCACTCGTGACTGTAAAAGATCTCAGTCTCACGTGAACAATAAGGAAATTGAATAGCAAAAGTAGTAATAACATATTTGAAGACATTAAGAAGTTTGAAGTTGAATTTGATAAAGTCAATTAAATATAAGTTTGAAGCAAAAGAAAAAGGAAGTGAAGCAAGAAATGAACCTGAGCAACGCAGCCACCAAGACCCATCCCTTCAAAAATTTGATGAAAAGCCAAAGCAGCAACTAAAGGACGAATAGTGCAAACATTTTGAGACATACCCATAGTCACTCCAATTATAACCGAATGAAATATTATCCCAATTTCCAAAACCTGTGAAACCAATCTCTGTTTCAACCTAACTAATTCTTCCCCTTCCCCATCCCCTTCCCCTCTCTCACTCTCCACTTCATAACCGCCTCCAATTTCAATGCTCATTTCCTTCTCACCCGCCACAACAGGCGCGTACTGCGCGTGTCCCACGTGCCCCACGTGCGAACTCGCCACGAGGTCCACGAACAGAGCCAGAATAGCACCGATGAGAGTCACCAGTCCCGAGAACGGGAAATCCTTCCAGGGATGGCGTGACGCCACGTGGCAGTCCGCCAGTGCTGCGTACGCGTCTGGGAGGACGTGGACGAGGGAAGTCGAGAGGATTACGCCTGCCGCGAAACACTTTATTAAAACTAACGCTCTTTCGTATAACGGTTTTCCCCGGAAAATACGGGCTAGTAGGACGGGAGCTGACATGCCGACTGCGCTGGTGATGAAGATGACGAACAGGGAGATTATTTTAAGGTGTGACGCTGCTGCGCCGTCGCGGCATGACGCGGCTCGAGCTAAGTCCGTTGTACACGGCGCTGACATGATAGTAAAAGAGAAGTGTTGGAACTTGGAAGAGAAATGAAGTGAAGGGTGTTGAAGAATGCGTTGTGGTTGAAGTTTTGAAGAGTAAAGGAAAGTGTGAGTGATAAATGATGTGGACCAGTTTCTGTTTCTGTTGTGGCTTATGCAAAATGTGGGGTACAATATAAAAGCCGTTTTTCTATGTTACGTGTTGGAATCTTGAATCATTCCTCAGTAACTCATTTCTTTTTACTTTCTTTTTTTGGATTTCTTTTCTATGAAATTTGACAACAAATAAATAAATGGTTCAAAACATATAATCACACACCATTACCATGTATAATCTTTAATGAATATAGATGATGTTTTTAGACGTAGATGTTGACGAGTATCTTTATTTTTTATGATTTAAATTAATAATTTAGAAAGATATTGGTTTGATAAATAAATAATATATATCATGTATTGAAATGATAACTATTAAGTTATTGTCTTATTGACAAATATGATTAGGATGTGAATTATTAATTTTAAAGAGTATTATCGGTTATTAATATAAATTTTCATGATTTGAAAGTATTGGTCTGTGGTGGAACACTTATCGTTTAAATAATAGACAAAATTTGAGGTGGATTAGTTTGATAAGTAGCTATTGTGGATTGATATTTAGAAATTATTTAAAACTCTAGTGGTTAGGTTTTCATGGAAGTAGAAGTTTATAGTCTTTTTATTTTTAGGATTGAAAAACTAACCTTATTGATGTCGGTCCATGAAAAACAAAACAAAATAAATAGATCACTTAAAACTAAACTCATCGAACCAACGTCAACCCGATCATTGTTTCAGTTGAAAAAGAAAACAAAGAGAGCTATAAACTTTTACTTTCATAAAGGATCGTCAATTACCATTAAAATTTTGGATAATTTTTAAACATTAATTTATGATGAATCATATATTGTGCTACACAATCGCCCAAATATATTTATATATTTTGTTTTGAAACTTTACACGTTTATTCATAAACGAACAAAAATAGAAAATATTGCCAGGCACGTTCGACATAAATTTGTTCAGTTTTTTACATGATTCTTTAAAGTCATATTTGAATTCCGACAACAATGAGAATGCCTTTTATAAAATTTAGAACTATATTTAAATTGTCTTTAAAACCCTAACTCAACTGTAAGTCTTAATTCAACGGATAAATATCAATATTGTTAGGTTGAATGTCCAGTCTCGGATTCAAATCCGAAACTTTGCAATTGTATGAGTTAATTATGATGAATTTTAACATAAAATAAAAAATAGTATTTAAATTAAACTTTGCTTGGATTGAAATGACACATTCCAACCCATGTAAAGAAAACAAAAAACAAATAAAAGTGGGTGGGAGGAGAAATAACATATTGAAGTGAAGATTTAAAATAAATTTTACATTACGTCCAAACTTGTTTCTACTATTAGATTAATAAAGTACAAGACCGAACTTGTTTCTACTATTAGATTAATAAAGTACAAGACCGTCTTACTTGTGCACATTAAACAACCTATTTTAAGAATTAGTTTAGTTATTTGTCCAAGTATTCCATTGCAAAAGACTACAATTGTCTTTTGAAAATTTAGGAATTGTCTCGTTACCTTTTTGAATATAAATGAGTATCCTCTACAGACAAATGTAGAGACTAATCATTCGAGTGGATAAGATCACAATAGACAACAAAACTATCCCTCAAAATTATATTTAAACCCAAAACCTCATGTTAAACTAGAAGAAACTCAAACAATCTCATTCGACCTGTCTTGGGTACGGCCTCGGTACTTTGTTCCTCTGTATTCTTTCCTCACGGATTTTATTAGGTATAGACGGTTGAAACCAACAAGTTCATCATTGGACCACCCTAAATTTAGTTAGATAAAATTAGACAATAACGGGGCATACGCATTGTAAATAAGAAAAGTATGGTTTACTTACAAGGGAAACAATGTTGCTTAGCCTATGTATATTCACAAAAAAATAGGACCTTCTAGCTTATCAAAAATAAATAGTAAAAAAAACTAACTTATGAATAATTTAACATTGATACTGGTGACATGCAAAGTAAACGGGAAAAATATCCAAATGAATTCATAAGCGTTTCCCCAACTCAGAATTAGAAACATAAATCTTATTCTACCACTTTAACACGTATCAATGAGCAACACGCAAAAAATAGTGTCACCCTAAGCTAGCCCAGAAAATATTACATAAAAAATTTACCAACTATAAAATTAATGCAGCAACCCTTTTCAATGATTCAGATGCCTTGTGAAGATCAGACTCTGAATGCCCTGCAGAAACAAACAATCTAATTCCTAAAGGCAAACGGCACTTGTCCAATGTTGATCTTCTGGAAGTTACCACAAATACAGAATCTTCTTTCAAAACCTGTTAACACAACATTAAGTACTAGCAAAATTGAAAGTAAGAACTAAGAAATAAACGTTTACACACAACACTGCTTACACGCTCAGCGATGTTTTCAAGCAGATGTAGGTCATTGTTCAAAGAACCCGTTGACTTCTTTAATCTCAAATAAACAATTGGTGACTCTGGATGACTGGCAATTGTGAAGCTTGGTATTTCAGACAACCCTGCAGTAGCCAATGTATCTCAAACAAAAGTGCCTAACCAAAACAATTCCGTTTGTGGAAGTAGCAGTAAATCAAAGCCTACCTTTCCATAACACAGCAATATTGTTCTTCAACTTTGTTAAAAGATTGGGATTTTCATCAAGGACATCAATTGCTGTAATTGCAGCACTTGCAAGATATGGAGGCAAAGAAGCAGAAAAGACGTAGCCAGAGCTACTCAATCGCTGCCAAGGTTGAAAACACAGACATTAGTGTGGGGAAAATGGATGATAGCCATCATCAACCAATAACATACTGATGATCATTGCTAGCCTTGAAAAATAAATTCTCTTAATTTCCACATTTACAATTTTCCTCTCTCTTTATCTCAGTATATTTGTAATTCAAATTGGTTAATCAATATTAGATATGAGACTGCCATACTTGGTGATCTATAACTCTTGCACTTCCAGTGCAAAATCCTCCTTCTGTGGCCAATGCATGTCCCATTGCAGCAGTTATAAGATCTAACTTCTCAACCTGCAGCACAAGATCATAAATCACAAATAGCAGTACAAAATTGAATGTATGCACAGTAGGTCTGGTGTGAGTGAATGCACCCAAACCCAAACAGAAATTTTCAGTACATACAGGAACTCCGTAGTGTTCAGTGAGACCTCTTCCAGAACTTCCAAGCACACCAAATGAGTTGCTCTCATCCAGTAAAATACGAAACCGATATTTTTCCTTTAGTTTAATGATATCATCTAATGGTGCTATTTGGCCAGAATTCTGAAAATTTAACAGGGAAACATATGTCAACAATTATTTATCAAGCAGTTTTAGTTGTCACGCGGGCTAGACATATGGGCATAGTAGATGTTAGTTTGACAACTACAGAAAGAATAACTATTACAAGTCCGAATAGTTGAGAAAACCAAGGCAAGTAGCAATAGTCTTTCAAGGAACGACATTGCAATAGACACCAACCTAAAACAACACCAATAGGCTCAAAATGTGTATTTTAATACTTCATCTATGTCTTCAGTTTGCATTTGTTGATTACCCTACTATCTGAGCAGAAATAGTAGTCATATAACATGATTTACCAATATTGCAAGTTGCAAGAAGAAGCAAGCAATTCATTCAACTAAAAGCTGTGAGCACTCTTTTGGAAACACAACATAGAAGTGTAAAGTTAATAAAAAAACATGCATGGTAGACAAGATATACCTGGTAGAGAGCTTCAACAACAATATACCGCCTCAAATTCTTGGTGTGCTTGTATTTAGAAGTAATTTTCTCTAAAGTTTCTTTTAAAGAATCCATGTCATTGTGCTTAAAATATACCACGGTGCTTCTAGAAAGATAAAGGCCATTCTGTATTCCCCAGTGGACTCCTTCATCCCTGTTAAAAGATTTAAAATTATATATGAAACTTGAACCTGCTTGAAACACTAGAGTAATATAAACAAAGCCTCCGCAGATCAGCAGATACCAAGTGTCATTATTTTGCTATATTTTGAAACATAAAGTCGAAGGAGAAAAAATTGGTTCATTCTTTACACAATTCTAATAAAGAAATAAAGTTTCAAACCATCTATATAGTTTTATATGTGGTGTTTAGTTATCAAATCAGACAAAAAATGAGGAAAATTTGAACAAAAATGCATAGCAGATACTTAAAGTTATGCATACTTACGCCACAATTATATCTCCTTTTTTAGAGAAAGCAGGAATAGCACTGAACATGGTGGAAAGTCCATAAGAGTATAGAATTGAATCAGGTGTTCCTAAAAATTTTGCTATTCTCGCTTCACAGTCAAGATGGACATCTGGGCAGAGGAAAAGTATCATAAGGGAACAAGCATTTCATCAAAAACAAACTTCAAAATTGAGCCTTACCAATTGTTCCATAAAACCCACGGGGACCACAAGAACCAACACCATATTTCTCTAAAGCAGAAGAACACGAGTCCTACAATCATACAATGTAAAGTAATTATAGATAGATTCATTGTACCAAATCAGAGGTGAAGAAAAACAAATTATTGATACGGGATAGTTTCCTTACAAGTAACTTTTGATGACCTATAAATCCAAGATAGTTTGCTGAAGCAAAATTAACAACTTCTTTACCATTAACTATGGTATGTGGGCCAGCAGCACTGCATAAGAAATGCTTTGTTATTAGGAGTAACAAGAAAGATAATTGGCTTTTTTTCACAATAACCTACTGTTTAACCTACACATATTATGAGCTCAGCATGTAATTTATGTGTCCAGATTGTCATCCTAATGTCTCATTTACATTACGAATTGAGCACATTATAGAAACTTATGAAGAGAATGTACTTCGACAAAAAATACTTCTAGTAACCCATACTAGTCTCCCTCTATTTTAAAAATCTAACATGAACCTTCCTTATTTTTAACCTTAAATAAAACGTACAGCTTCCTAATATGCTATGATAAAAGTTAACAATTAGGAAAATGTGTGACGATGAAAACAAGGGAGCCATCTGAAAACCTATGAAATCACATGGGAGGACCTTTAATCTACGCTCATTTTCTTTACCACGAGATAGTAAAACAATAATTTTAAGAATCTAAAGGGTGGTCTCGTCCAGCGCACAAGACACCCATAGTAGTGGGGTCCAAGTAGGGTCTGATCTCACAACCTTAAACTCTCGTATAACCGTGACTAAACCATGACTACTCCGTCATAATGTGGGCAAACTTAACAGTCTAGGGCCCACCCTAAAAAAATTCTTGAATCTAAGTCAAGGAAATGCAACCAAATCAGTGAAGTTGACAAGTACAAAACAACACCAGATAATTTCAGGGAAGGAACTCAGACAACAAAGCACGCAAGTAAAATAAATTTTACCGTGTGTAAAACATTTAAAATGAGAAAAATAGATGAGGGTGCTACCACCAGAGAAAACGTAATCACCTCTCCAGCACTGGTGGTTCATACTGCATATCTTTATCAAGAGAAGGAATAAGGGGTTGTGGAACCCATTCATCACATAGCTCATCAATCTCCTACAGAAATTAAGCACAAATTTAGAAAATGTCAAAATAGCACACAAGGAATCTTAGATTGGATTGTACAAAAACTAACATTGGAATGTTATGGTTAGCAGTTCCACATAAATTTTTAAACAAAAAAGTAAAAGAAAAAAAGAACGAAAATTTACCATTTTGATAAATTTGAATTAAGAAAATATATCTTAGCGAAATGTGTAATTCAATATATGACAGATGGGTGGAATCATAGGACAAATATTAAAGGCAATGACAAGAAAGTTAGAGGCAACTATTGCTCAAAGATTGTCAGCTGACGGATTTTCTGATTCAAGCATCATCTTGTCAATACTAGAGAAGACTCCAAACCTTGTGGTACAGTGCCAGAAGTTAAAATGTTAATCATAAAAGATCATGCCCAATGGGTTGACAAACAAAAAGGCATTCATTCTACAACTTTTTGGTGAACAGCTTTATGGGAACAACTTTCTATATTTATTGTACACTTTTGACATCTCAAAAACAAATGAATTTATGTTTGATGATAAATCCACTACCATTTTTGCGGTCGGCCACTGCGAGCCTCTACCCAAGATTGATAACACTTGTTTGATCGTATCTATTACTAATGCACTATGGGTCTACAACACTTCATTCTGGTTCTTTGCTACTTTGGTTTATTATGGAATTAAAATGTCCAATTTTGGTTGTCCAGATAGTATTATATGTTAGAATATTAGAAAATATCTTATAATATCTATTATATTATATTAGAGTATCTTGAGTTATTTTCTATGATCAATTTATATTCATAGAGATATCTTAGAATATCTATCATTATTATTATGATTTATTCCTGATTTAGGATTGAGTCTATGTTTCTCTATAAATAGATATTAGTATTGAGTCTTTTGTAACCAAGTCGGCATTAAGCTATTATCAATAATATTCAAACCCTTATTATTTTCTCTCCTCCTTTTCTCTAAAATCCCACAACTTCAACACTATATTATAGACTTAATTGCAGTTTTGGTTCTTTTATTTTCATCAATTCACAAAATTAGTTTCTCTATTTTAAAACCCGACAGTTTGGTCTCTCTCTCAAATTGTTTAACTAAAAAAAATATAATTTGACATATTTTAAATGGTGTATGACCACCAAGAGATAAGTATAATCTTACAAGTCTAAGGGTTGAGTCTACACTACTACAGAGGCTCCACGAATTTACCTAGACTCTCAGATTTCACAACCTTGGTGTACACAATAACCCAAAAAGAAGTCCAAATGAAGCACAAAGATAGACGCTGTTGTACCACCATGGAGGAATAGCAATTAGATTCAAACTTCACAAACTGAAATGCTTCATTGATTGATTGTCAAAACTTGAAGGCAAAAGCATACAGAATTCAAATGTAAGCAAGAGTTTGTTCCAACTCCCAAGTAAGCCCCAGAAAAAAGCATATGATCAACAATAAAAGTATAGCTAAAGTCCACAAGTGAGGAGCATATTTTCATCCCTAAGAAATCTAAAGATCAATCAGATTTGTATGCTCTAAAACCTCATAAAGAATTATTAACAGATGCCCCGTGTTAGATCCATAGAACTACCAAAAACCACAATAGATAAATGTATATTACTCTATTTAGATATAAGTGTTCCGAAAAATTCTAAAATCTAAAACATTAATAGAAACCACTTTTAAACTGCACAACATACTCACACAAACTTCGCATACAAATTAGAGGCTATTAGCATTTTGATGAAATAAACAAATAAAGTCACTATCAGGAAAAGTAAAATCCTATTGATAATATATCAAATGTCAATTGCCAAATTTTTTTTCACATAAAAAAGCTACACAAGCCTATCTAAAGTAACACATTCACAAAATAACAACAACAAAAAAACTAATACATATAACAAATTAAAAATTATACACATACACTCACTCACACACAGAGAAAGAGATAGCACCAAACCTTGTTTGTCAAGGGCCTTTTAGGAGGTTTATAACTTTTCTGGGAAAGCAAGAAAAGTATGACCACCAGGAGAAAAACTTCAATAAATAAATGTCCTTCAAACATAAAGTAAAAACAAAGGAAATTAATTAATTGCATTCATAAGCATATAAAGTAAATAATAATCTATAAAGTAAAAGGTAAAAGATAATGAAGTCCATAATATAAAAAATTACCACCAATATTGAATCCAAAAACTACAGCTCGTGCAGAAGGAGCATCTAAAGCATATGTAACCCAATCTATCGTAGTGTTCACGAAATCGAGAACAGCTGAAGCCATCATTATCTAAATATATCAATCAAATAAGCAATGAAGTCTTCAAAATCACTCATTCATGCGTCAAATTTTATGAAATTGTGAAATCGCGGAAAATGTTAATCCTGCAAAGTGTACAAAAAATCAAACATAAACATTCCAATTCACAAGTGGAATCGATAAATTGATTTTGATTTTCAATCACAATCTAAACGCGGAACCGCAATAGTCAACGACTATGAAAAATAGAAATTTAATGAACGAACATAAACGACGTGAGCTACCTGGCAATTGAGAGTGAAACGACGTGAGCTACTTCGTGCTGGATTCGATGCGAGATTCAGAGACAGATGAGAATGAGAGGAAGAGAAAAAGAAGAAGAGAAGACAAATCAAATAGTATCTAGAAATTTGATTTTGTCCCCGTCAAAAAAAAAAATATTGGGTGAGTTAAACGGCTGTGATGATGCCACGTCAGACTTCGTGAGCCATAACTTAACGGTTGTCGTGATGCGGTGTCCGTCTTCTCTCTCTTGGCCCGTTCCTGCTTGGCTGCTTCTCTTTTCTCACTTCCTTTCCTTGTTCGCTTTATTTGCTACTTTAACTAAAAAAGTTTGCATCTTCTTGGTGGAGCTTAATTACATTTTTAATCCATTTATTTTTATTAATTTTTAAAATTAATTCATTTATTTAAAAAATTAATAATTTTGATTTTTTTTATTTTTTAATTTAAAAACGACGATATGACATGTTTTAAATAATAGATTATATAATACGTAGAATAATTAATATTTATAAAATTAAAATAAAATACTATAAAAGTTTAACTTTTAAATTCAATTTTTTTCTTCATATTTGCAATTTATTTAATGACATAAAATAATCAATATATCTAAATTATTCTATATCATAGAATTAAATCCCATGTTATTTAAAATACGCTAATCGTTATTTTTTGATTTAAAAATCTAAAAAAATAGACTAAACTGTCGATTTTAAAATAGATGGACCAATTTCATAAATTAATTTAAAAAAACAAAACAAAACAAATCTGCACTTAAGTCTTTTTTTCTAGAGTTTTATTGTTTATTTTTACAATTCTTGTTGTTAAAAATTTGGATTATAGCCTATAAAAAAAACTTTGTATTCTTTTGGATAGAGGGTTAGTAATAAAAGATAAAGAATTATTTCTTTTACATCAAATAAAATTAATTTATTTTATTATAAATAATATTTTGAAACATTGGTAGGGCTTGACAAGTGGGTAGATCCAGGCCCAAACATCCAAATTGGCCCAAATCACAAAACCAAGAAAGTTGTTTATCTTTTAGTGTTGTTCAGAGGTCCCTTAAATTTCTATGTTTACCCTTTACTAGATCCCAACGTCTAGGTCGGGTTTGGTAACTTAAATTAATAGATATGAGCATCTCATTGTCATCAATATAAAATCATTGTCAATTTTCTCATCAAACACTTCTTCTTTAACATTCAACCTCAAATTCTTCACCTATTTTTATGTTTTTGGAGGTCAAAAACTTCATTCTTCTATGCATTGGCATAATCAACTATATTTTTTTTCATCGTAAAGGTAATATAGTTTTAAAATCTTCCTTATTGTCATTTTGGTTGTTAAAGCTTTTGAAGTTATGTACTTGGTTGTATCGAATTCTGGGATCTGGTAGGGTGTTTTTAAAAATTTAATACTACCAAATTCACGCATTCGATAGGTATTAATGCAGTACAAAACTGTTTGTTTTCTGCATAATTGAGTTTTAATTTGTGTTAAATATTTATAGTTAGTTATGGTTGAAGCTAAATTCAAACATTCAATGGCAAAAGATTTGAATCCTGAGCATGTAACTGAACCAAAATATGAGCTTATAGCTGAAGAAATACATGAGCCTATACTTGACTTGAAATAAAAGGAAAAAAACTAATTTGAAACAGGATATTGCAAATAGGGGTGGAAATAGGTTAGGGTATTTGTCAAGGGCATATGGTTTGACTTACGTAAAGTTTGGTCTGCCCTAATCTATTTAATAAAAAGGAAAGTACATACTTTTTTTAAAATCTATTAATTTAAATAGATTAGACTCATACTTATAAAAAATATATATTATTTAAGCTTAATTGCACTTTTGGTCCCCCTATTATAGGTGAAAATTGAAAGTAGTCCCCCCATTTTGTTTCTCCCCAGTTTTAGTCCCCCAAACAGAATTTGAGTCCAAATCATGATGAGTTGTCATTTTTTTAATGATGTGTCAATAAAAAGCTGACGTGGCAGACGCATACGTGGAATAAACTTATTATTATATTATTTCTAATTAAAAAAATATAATTTATATTTTTAAAATCATTATTATAATTGTTAAAAATTATTATTACAAATAAAATTTATTTGTTATAATTAAATTAAAAGAAAATGAACCCTAAATTGAACCAGAAGCATATCGTTCAACAAACAGCCCCAATTCAAAAGCTCCCAAATCGATTTCGATTTCGATTTCTTCATCTTAAACAGATTCCGATTTCGTCTTCTTCTTCATTGTTGGTCACCGTCTTCGTGTTCCGTGTTGGTTTTCGTCCTCTGTTCGTGTTTGTTTTTCGTCCTGTGTTGGTGTTCGTCCTGTGTTTCTTCTTCTTCATCGTCTTCGTATTGGTGTTCGTGTTCGTCCTGTGTTGGTGTTTGTGTTTCGTCCTGTGTTGGTGTTCGTTCTGTGTTTCTTCTTCTTCATCGTCTTCATATTGGTGTTCGTCCTGTGTTTGTGTTTGTGTTTCGTTTCTTCTTCGTTTGTATTTCGTTGTTTCTTCTCTTGTTCTCTGTTTTTTTGGGAAAAGAATGTCTTGTCATTCGTATTCAGTTACAAGCAACAATTCTCATTTGAGAATTAGAAGAAGAGAATGTTTGTGTGGACTTGAATCTCCTTTGTGTACTTCTTGGACGGCTGAAAATCCAGGTCGAAGGTTTCATGGTTGTGGATTTTATAAGGTAAACTATTTATCAAAATTCTGGAATTTATTTATTTAAATTTGTTTTCTGTATTGCTTACGTATTCTGGAATTTTTGTTGTTGTTATGTTTAGTTACAGGGTAAAAAATCTTGCAATTTTTTTGATTGGTTTGATGAGCCAATGACAGAACGTGCAAAAGAAGTTATTATGTCTTTGATGAAAAGGATTGATGAATTCAAGAAGAAAGACAATGTGACAAAAATTGTGATGATGAAATGAAGTTGAAGTTGAAACGAATGAAAGGCTTTCTGACACTTTCCTGGCTTTTGATTATTGTTCTTTTGGTTATTGTAATGTTGAAGTAATTAAAATGATTGGATTAAGGGTGTTTTGTAATGATGTAATTTAGGGTGTTTATGGTTGAAATTGTAATGTAATGTAATTGTTTAATATAATCAAATGAAATTAGTATTATTGTAATTTGATTGTCTATTTTTACATGTTAATAACTCAATTTGATATCATTGTATAAATAAAATTTGGTAAAACAATTTTGCAGTTGTTTGAAATAATCAGAATAATCTGGTCAAAATAATCAGAACAATATTCCAATTTTTGAACCTAAATTTGATAATCAGAATAATCTGGTCAAAATAATCAGAACAATATTCCAATTTTTGAACCTAAATTTGATAATCAGAATAATCTGGTCAAAATAATCAGAACAATATTCCAATTTTTGAACCTAAATTTGATAATCAGAATAATGACAATAATCAAAACAATTTTTCAGAATAATCTGGTCCATAATCTGAAGTTAGAATTTTGATATCATTCCATCATTACATACTACTGCATTACAAAATAATCGTTCCATAACTTAAGTCCAACAAAAGGTCATACTAATGCATTACAAAATAAAATTGTTCCTTCACAAGTAACCAAAATAAAAGTACATATTCATAGTCACCAAATTATATAGGTCCAAGTATGATTACATATTCATAATAACCAAAATAAAAATCACAAGTTTCGTGTCTTCAATTGATTTGTGAATCTTGAATTTGTGGAGCTTGTGAATCTTGAGATAAAATTGTTGGTGTTTCTCCCTCATCACCTCCAACCCTTGTTGTCTTTGCTCTCTTTGTTCTGTTGATGTTATTTCCACCTTTTGGTATCTCTCTATCTGCTGCACTTTTACCCTTGCATGTCCTCGTGTTGTGGCCAAGCTTCCCACAGTTCTTACATTTCACAGTTGCAAACTGTCTTGGTAGTTTGTTAGAACCTTTTGACTCGTCATTGGACTTGTTCCTTTTTTTCTTTGGTCTACCCGGTGCTCTTCTCATGATTGGGGGATTTATAGGATCTCCATTTGATGCATGCCAAAGTTTTGGTCCATTTGATGGCATTATAATGTAAGAGTAACATGTCAAGAAGTTTGTTTTCCTATTTAAAGAACCAAAAACATGTCAAAAAAACTAAACCACAACAAAACCAGCAGAACCAGCACAGAACCATCAGAATAAT